>NC_056739.1:1302284009-1302514009 GCF_019279795.1 Protopterus annectens
ATCTTGTCTCAAGCAGAAGGGCACCATGTTGATGAAAGACTTGTACAATCACATCATTCTCTGAGTCACTGAAGGAGGGGTTGCAGGGATTGGGACACTTAAGTGCCATAGTCCTAAGTGACATAAAACACAGAAGGAGGATACTACACATAAATATCACATACATAAAAGTCCTGCTTAGGTATTACACATTATTAGTTTTTCAATGTTAACCACTGGAGAAACAAAAAACTTCAGTTATTCAAATATAAAAAGGTTATATTGTTGTAACATGTCACAGTCACACACAGACCAAGGTTTGATCCAAAACAAGGACTAACAATAGCAAAATGAACCTCTGTTAACACATTTTTTGGTTGTGGCAACACAGAAATGGAACTTGGCTCCCCCACCCCTAAAGCAATAGGCAAATTGCATTTTGTAACAAACAAAGTATAACACATCAGTCAATTGTTAAGTGCTTTCAAACTGTCCCAAAAACATGTACACATTTACCACAGAACAGCCATTTTTTTTTGCAATTGCCAGTCACCTGTACCTGTGTCCAGCACTCCCCTAGATTTGTCTATGGGCCATCCTAGCAGGTTAACACCCCTGTGTCATTGCCAGTGTAGGACATTTACATTTCACTGAAATAACACAGAAAATTGTGAAGAGAAACAGTTGTAACACTAACACTTGTGATAAAAGTTAGTAAGGCTTTGTATCTGAGAAAGTAAAATGCCTCTGACAGATATGCCTCTGCTATCAGTAAACTTCTAAGAAGTGCATATAGATAAAAGTTGCATTTGCTAATGCATATACATTTACAGTCAAGAGGAGAAGGTTAACACTTGCACCACAACTCCAGACGCACACAGACCTACTGAAACAGCACTGGCAAAAAATACACATAAATACACAAAATCATACTTGGAAGCTCTAAATAAAAACCTCCAAAAGCAGCAAAGACCTCCAAAGCAGACACCTAAACAACCTGCATTTCCCGTCACAAACCAGACAACACATAAAACACAAAATCAGTGTGCCGCACAATCACAGCCCTTAAGGCAAAATAACATACCTAACACACTAGTAATAGGTGACTCTATAGTCAGGCACACTGATGTCCCACTCACTAGGCTGGACAAGCAGAAGGTTACTGTTAGCTGCCTGTCAGGAGCCAGAATCCACCACATAACACAAGCACTCAGGCCACTGCAGAACAAGTACAAATATGACTCTGTCATTGTTCATGTTGGTGTGAATGACCTGAGACATACCTCCCTGGACTACATGAAAAGAGACATGGAAGAGCTCTCTGATCATGTAGCCCAGGCTGGTATGACCCTGACCCTGAGTAGCATCCAACCCTCACCAAGAATGATACCTCACTATAAAGAAAAAAAGATAAATTTCAACAATTGGCTAAGCTTCTGGTGTCATTCAAAGGGGATCCAGTGTCTGTCAGCCTTGGACGACATGCTCGACAAGCCGCGTTGCTTCACAAGAGACGGCTTGCACCTGTCACCACTAGGCTTTCGAATACTGGCCAAGGCTCTTGCTGCCCCCATAGTGCCTTTTTTAGGCAAGGCTCAAAAGTCAAACCCATCTCCGTAAACAGCACAATTAACAAAAAACTGAGGGTTATGCTACTCAATGCCAGGAGTTTAAATCTCAAAATGCACGCGCTCGAAGCACTCCTCAGTAGGGAGAACATCGACATCTGTGCAGTAACTGAAAGCTGGTTCAAGGCTCCATAGAGCACCCCAGCACTACCGGACTACAACCCATACCACACTTTTCTGCCACAGAACACGGACCGAAACACAAAAGGCGGGAGTGTATCCATATTCATCAAGGATACCTACACTTCCAGGTTAGTGGTGCAGCATGATACCTCTGAGATCATCCATGTGCAACTAACGTCGGACAAATCTGCAATGCAAATTGTGGCCTGCTACAGATCACCCTCCATGACCCAGGACCACCACTCCACCTTTCTGGAGACACTGGAAAACATGAAGGTCCTACCAAACACCCTGATACTGGGCAATTTCAATTACCCTACCATGGGAAAACTACACAAGTACAAATTCCCAGGCCCAGCACTTCCTAGAATTCATCAACTCAAACGCCCTGGATCAGCTGGTAAACTCCCCTACCAGAGATGAGAACATATTGGACCTGGTCATCACCAACATGGGCGACAGGTGTTCCACACTGGAGGTCAACCCATCACTGGTTAGATCAGACCATAAACTAATCACTCTGGATGTCCACAACCCATCACCACCCCCAACTAAGGAAACCACTGTAAAAACTTTTCTAAAGCAAACCACCTTGCTTAAGACAGAGATGGTAAGTTTCACAGCCCCCACGCTAAAGGATAATGCTGCCCAAGATGCAGAAACCTTTACAAATGCACTCTATGAGCACCTACAAGGATGCATGGATTATGCCATCCCTAGCATAACCAAGACTCACTCCCCTTAGAGAAGGAAACCAGTTTGGTGGACCCCTGCAATTAACAGGCTATACAATAGCAGGAGGAAACTAGTTCAGAAAAAAAGCAAATCCCAGAAAGGAAAGACATCCCTGATCAGTATAAGTATGAAACTGATATCCCTCATGAAATTATCCAAGGCTAACTACAAAAGAAAAATAGCCAAGGATTCAAAAGACAACCATAAAGTCTTCTTTAGTTATGTTAAGAATCTAAGTGGCAACTCGCAGATATGCACTGAACTTGTGCAAAATAGCACAAAATATACTAAACCTACTGATATTGCCAACATCCTGGCAGATAGATTCACTGCAAACTTCATCCCCCTCCAACCTCCAAAAGGGCCAGATGGTGTCCCGGGCTGCATCTTGCATGAACTACAGAATGAACTAACCCTCCACCTAAACACGCTGCTCAACCTCAGCCTCTCCACTGGCTATTTGCCCATAGAATGGTGCACAGCAATGGTTATTCCTCTCCACAAAGGAGGGGCCACAACTGACCCTGGTAACTATCACCCCATAAGCCTGACTAGCCTGGTCTGCAAGGGCTATGGAGCTCATCATCATGGAACTCATTAACAAAGACATTGGGAACTTCCAAACACTTGACCCGACCCAGTTCAGCTTTGTTAAGGGCAGATCATGCCTACTAAACCTGGTTGACTTCTTCGAGACAGTCACCAAGGCCATAGATGAGGGAAAGGTGGTTCACACAGCCTACCTTGACCTTGCCAGGTATTACAGAAACACACACCAGCCTGAACATAAACCCCTATGTCACGAGATGGGTTGCCAACTGGCTTACAGACAGAACTCACATGGTAAGAATAGCGGGCTCCCGGTCCGACTCTAAACTAGTCACAAGTGGTGCCCTGCAAGGCTCAGTCCTGGGACCCCGACTGTTCAGCATATACTTTTCAGAAGTACAGGCAAACGCAGGAGGACTATGGCTATCCAAGTTTGCCGATGACTGCAAACTGGGAGCCATAATTGACTCTCCAGCTGACACGCACATCCTCCAAAAGGGCCTTACTGAGTCGAACACCTGGTGTCAAAGTCATGGCTTCAAGCTAAATGCCAAAAAATGCATAGTCATCCTGTTTGGTAAAAACAAAACATCCACAGATTACCACATAGGTGGCAGCCCCCTTAATGCAGAAGAGGTAATAAGAGATCTGCAGACCCAGGTAGATAGTAATCTTTCCTTTGACAATCATATTGCCAAAGTAGTTAGGAAATCCTTCTGTGTGGCCCATCTAATTACTAAAGGGTTCACATCTAGAAATAAAGAGGTTATAGTGCCTCTCAACTTGTCACTCATTAGACCCATCATAGAGTGCAATGCCCCATTTGGGATGTACCTCACAAGACACTTCCAACAGCTGGAAAGAACGCAAAAGTACCTCACCAAGAGGATTTCTGGTCTCAAACATATGTCCTATGCAGCCCAACTGAAAAAACTCTGGTTGTACTCAGTGGCATATCGTTTACTCAGAGGTGATCTCTGCCTGACTTACAAAGCCATGTCCAACTCAGAATTGATGGACATGCTCCACCTAAAGAAATCCAAGTCACTGCAAGCCACATGCTCTAGTGAGCTAAACCTCACCACAACAATAAATAGAACATGCTGGAGGGATATATTCCTGTCACAGAGAGTCCCCATACTTTGGAACAAAATTCCAAATTACATCAGGCAGAGCCCCTCACTGACACTCTTCAAGAGAAACCTTGACGAGTGGATGGGTAATAGAAAATACACCCCTGGGATCACTTCATTGGCTCTGCTTGACAGAGGATCAGTTAATTAATCAATGGGGTGGCAAAAGCTGACACACTCTGGCTAGGCTTATAAATAAATAATTAAATGTAACAGTTTAACATTCACCTCAGGCATATAACATCATATTAACTTTTAAAATTTACATTCATTGTAGTATGGCATATTTATATTTTTTTATAACACCTTTATTATTATTATTTGATTTTTTTTTCATAGTTTTAGGTACATATGCTTTACTTTACATTAAAATAAAGTTTTTTTTTTTTATTATAAAAAAAACAAACCATTTTGTTGTTCACTTGATTTTGTTTGTTTATATCTTTATTTTTAGTTTGACTTGTGATTGTATGTGATGTGCAAATTGTCATTTTTTTTTTTTTTTAGTTCAATTAGTTACAATTTAATAAATAAAAAAATAAAAAAAAAATCAATAAAACCTAAGGTAATTTTTATTATTCTGATCTCTGCTGCTTTGGGCAGGCGAAAAGCTTTATTCTGTTTTTATTTTTTTTTTTTATTTGTGACTGTGGTCTGCTTACATTTTTTTTTTTTTTTAGGCTTATAAATGCCCATGGGCAGATAGCCTAGTACCTACCTATGAACCTATATATATTTCCTAGTTACATGTGAGCAAATCTAGTATATAATTGAAAAATTCAATCATACCTTATCAAGATCAGTAGTTTTCTGTGCAGATAAATCCAAAGCAATAACAGTATTTTCTGTGTTATCCACATCCACAATTCTCCTGACCTTCAGGTTCTCTAGCTACATAGTTACCATTTTATAATGTAAATTCAGGCCTATGCGCATGGTGAATGTGCAGTGAGGTGTGAACTCATTAGAATTGCTGAATCCCAGATCTTGGCTCCGTGCAGCAGGTGTAAACATAGTACAGGCACTCCCTCAGTATTTGTTGCTAATGGATTGCAACTGTGAATTATTACTAGTATGGAGAAGGAAAACACAATGGCAATTAAGACTCCCTTACCTGCAGTGGGTGTGTCATCAAGGTTACACTTAAAAGCGTAGAAGTAATTGTATCAAGGTTTTAAATGCAAGTAAGCAGCACACATTTCTTAATTTCTGTTCAGTAATTTCCAAACTCCCTTACCTTTGTTGAAAACTGTATATTATTGCTATTTATTATTCTCATACATTTTAAGTTACAAACTGCATGTCTCAGATTACTGCTTAGATAAGAGAAGAATTAACACCATACAAAGATAAGACAGAGCTGCATTGCTGAAAACAGCCATAAATGGTTGTGTGATCACTTGTTGCACTACATCTGAAATTAACATATGTACAAACAACTGAGAGTATGCAAGTGCCATATGTCTTGTTAATACCGTGGATGATTTGGAACTTGCTTGTATGCACAATGGTGTTCATGCCTGCTGCAAAGCTGTTTCTGTGACAAAGAGGGATAAGACACCCTTACTGTGTTTTCTAGGTTAATTAGTGTGACAGTTCAAATCCCAACTTGTGTAAAATATTTAATGTGTACTAACATTTATTTTGTAATGTTGTTTATTTGGTTTATTTATTTATTTAATACCACTATTTGGTTGGCACATGGCTTAGCGCATACATGGGAAACAGGTAAATAGAATAAATGTCACGTAATGTACTTCTGTGATAAACAATATGTAAACTATACTTGTGAATGAATGAAGGGTTGGGAGGGTGGCCTAATGGTTAAGGTGTTTGCCTTACAAACACAAGGTGCAGGGTTTGAGTCTCACAAGGGATAATTGGCTTGACTTATAATGGCTTGCAAAGGCAATTAGCCTAGTACTAACCTATGAATCGTGTGTGTTTAGCACATCTGCTAAACACGATGATACGTGCAGTATATACTATCTGTAGATCATGGTTCAAGTCCTACATGTGTCTTTTAAGGATGAAACATAAACACTGCTTACAAGGATAAAACAAGGTGAGCTTTGTTTGTCATGTTGCTTACCTAAGCGCAAACCTGTACTAATGGCCTACACACAAAGCAGACAGAACACCTGTAGACAAGATGCTTACATTGTCGATTTCAAAAAGGGTACATTATTGCATCTTCTGCTTTTCATCACGCAAACCCACTAAGCAGCAATTAGTAACCTTCTCCAACACTTGCAGATCTAGAACAGCTGTAGACAGGAAGCAGACAGTAGACAATTTCCAAACAAATGCATTGTATCCTCTGTTTTTTGCCACAGTGCAAACACACTAAGAGGAGTTGCATAGCAGTTAGCACACATACTTTAGAATGAATATGAAAATATACAGCTCTAATTTTATCAGTGAAACAGAGGCTTGCATTTTCTTGCCCCTTAACTATTTGCAAACAAGGAAATCAGCATAAATGCGTATCTCACATGCTCAAAGACTTTGCCATTGATTGTGCAAACCAGCTGCTCGGTGGTGCATTATGGAAAGTGAATAGTAGAATGAATTACTGATATTTACTGCCCATTTGGTATTCATCCCAATAAAATACATATAAAATCACTGACAAATGGGAGGCCCTTTTTAAGGAAAGAACACATATTTATACTCTAGCTATGTGTTACCTGCAACCATGCACTTGAAACTTGGTCTCAGTACTTGCTCCCAAATATATCAACTACACTACAGAAATAAATAAAAAATGTTTTTTATGTACCATGTACATCTTTATACTAACAATACACATTCGGATTTTCCAGCACGTCTAGTAATGTGGATAGCTGTTTGCATATAATTTGTAAAGCTGTCTTTTTAAGGTATACTTGAACATTGGAAACACAACAGCAAATATTACACTTTGCACACTCATCATTCTGGTAACATGCATATCTGTAATATCTTGACAGTTGTATATGGCAAGCCAACCATTTCATACAGGCCTTTCAACATATTCTCTCTAACATCCAATTATGATAGCATCCACTATACTGATTTCTGTAGTCGGTGTACTTAGGTAGGGGTTCTGTTCTCACTGCATTCAATTGGTGTGTGTGTGTGTGTGTGTGTGTGTGTGTGTGTGTGTGTGTGTGTGTGTGTGTGTGTGTGTGTGTGTGTGTGTGTGTTCAGTTGGTTGACATTTGAGAGACTATTTTACACCAGCATGTGGGACACTACCATTACCATCTTCTTCTCACCAGACTCTGCTGATGTCATCAGCTATAAAGCATTCTCCAATATAAAAGACAGAATTGTGCTGTGGTGTTTGTACTAAGAACTATGCTCAGTAGAAACTTAGGTAGGGATTCAGTTCTCACTACAGTCAACTGTGTGTGCATTCAACAATCACTATGGTGACAGTTTTAGAACAGTGCGAGTCCACAGCTATGTCCAGTCCTCCTCCTTACATCTTGTTGTAGCATACAGTGATTATGTATGTCATCCTGTGTAATATGCACTTTGACAGTATTCAAGACAAACCTGCGCTGTGGCAGTAACATTAACTACTGTGTTTGCAAGCTACATTACACATATAGGTGTTCTATCAAACTCCATAAAGTGCAAGGTGACAGTGTTACATTCACGTGCATGTGGTGTTGCTACTGTGACATTGCATGACATTCATATTCTATGCCTGCACAGGTGTAATAATCAAATCTGGCCCAATTTACTGCTTTGTGTGTGGTTGGTAGTACATTATGGTCATTGTATTATGTTTGGAATAGGTCTTCATTCCACTTCCACTTGGGGTAGTTCCACATAACCCCATGCATCCTCATATTTCCTGTGGCTGCATGACATCTTTCCTGAAGAGGAGTGGAGGATGTCTCCATGTAAATTATGCATACACATATCATGAAGCAGATTCCTTCCATGAGCCTCTGCAAGCCATCTTCAAACCACTGCATGCGTGATTGCTAATTCTGTCATGATATGTTGCACATGTTCCCTGTGGACAGTGGCAGGATGTAATGCAATCCAACAAATATACACATACAATAGTCTTTCTATCTTCCTTAATATAGATATTGGGATTTTTATTTACATGGTATAACAATGGCTAGAATTTCATGTGATGTTGGCCATTAGCCTAATAATGTTGCTGTCATTGACATGTACTATATTGACGTGTGGATGTATAGTATGGCTACAAGAGGGTATTACAGTCTATGATGTGAGCTAATGTATCGATGGCCATTGATACCATTGCATTACATGCTCCTTGTATAACAGCTGTAGTAATATGCATCCTGAGAACTGTTGACATAGTATGATACACTTGTATGTATATTGTTGGTGTATTAGGACATATGTTGTTGTAGTGGAACAGATCATCCATCTAAACCGTTCACATTCTGCCTTCACAGTGACACTTTCAGTATGGCATAGGTATGCATATGTATATGTACCATCATTATATGCTCTGTGACACACATCAATATAAATTCATATTGAGTACGTGGTCACATTAGTCTCGTCTTATACACATGTTGCTATGCTGTGATATACACAATCAATGTATCACTTGTTTTGATACAATTGCAACCTTGTGGAATTCATTATATGTGTAGTTGTGTTGCTATACCCAAGGATTATTGAGGTGGTCAACAGCATCATTGTGTGACTGCTAGCATTTGTGTCAGGAAATGTTATGCATGAGCTACAAACAACTGATCTGTGATCTGTCCTGATATGGCATCAGGCTAACACAAATAGGCATATCTTGTGCAATTGAATGCCCAAGGTTGTATTTTTAGGTCTTTTCACAATTCATTTGTTCCAATATATTTGATATGTTAAGTGGAAGATGCAACTAAGCACAGATCTGCATGTGGATGGCACCAGACATACTCAACCAGAGGAAATAGTCCGCTAGCTGACAGTTTGTCCCACACATCACCACTGGCCATCGGCGAAAGTATACATGTAGATATTTCTCACTTTCTATTCTAATGAAGGCAGCAAAACTGTGAACTCCAGATGGTAATAAAACAGAATAAATAGGCCTGACAATGTCACAGGTTGCCTATAGTTTGACTCAAAATGTGGGCCTACCAGACACAGTTGGATCCATACTTCAACACAGCCTCCAGGTAGAATATCTTCATGCAGAAGTCTGTACAACAACATGCATCCTTCTGACAATGAGGGGAACATCACCTGATGCATGCTTGTATAGATGCATCCTGACTCTTCTCATCTATGAGGTAGACCAACAAGTCATCATGGACCTTTTCTAAAAGGACACAGATAATATCCTGACTGTGTGTGAAAGACGTGTGATCTGTTCAGGCTACATCATATCTGTTAATCTGTTAGATGTCCTCAGGAAGGTCAACAAGAGCATGCATGATGACAAAACTACCATCCTGTGTAACTTGACCTGCCCAAGGCATTTAACAAAAATCCACACTAAGGTATTACTGAGACATTGTCACAAGTGGTCATAAGCACCTATATCACAAAGTGAGTAGACCACTGGATCATGTATGTAACAGATAAATATGTTGAAATTTGTGACATGACCTATATCTAGAGTCCATTGATTAGGCCTATACCTTAGGCCTCAGTGCTAGGCCATTTCCTGTTCATTATTTAAGTCTCAGACATTAAGAATGACCTACACATCCTTTGTCTAAACAGCTTTGTGGAGGACTGCAGATTGTGGACAGTCATTGAATCCATGTGTGATATTAATATATTACAGACCGTACCAACACACACAAAAGATTGTTGCCACAGCCATGGAGATAGAGGAGATGAACAAAAATCATGGAGGTGGGGGATTTGCAGCATTATAAAAGAAAATAAACAACCTAATTATAATATAGATAGCACACCCCTATGAGCAGACCAGTTGATGTCCTTCAATTCTACTGTTGCAGTATTCATAACATGAGGGATTACCTGCCAAGGGTGACCAGAAATCTGACCAGTATACCAAAGCCTTTTGCTACTTACAAATACATGGGATGTCACATGTATGCTCTCTGCATATGTAGGGCATAAATGTGACATCTGCATGTACTATCCTCAGAACTTTTGTGCCACTAGGCAGGACGCCATCTTCGATCATCAGTCTGCTTACCCAAGTTGTTTGCAACTGTATCAGTGCATTTCAGATAAGTGCCTCATTGTTTTTTTCTCCTCATTATTTACTATTGTGTTTGTGAGTTTTTTTCATGTCATCCAAGAAAGGCAAATGCCAGTATGGGAGACAGATTCCAAATAAAGATAGCCATGACCAGTGCTTATTTTACTTAGTGCCTACCCACGACCATAAAACTTGTTCCATTTGCCAGGCCTTTGTGCCTAAGACTTTGCATAGCCGGCTGTCCTTACTAAAAACCAACATCTTAAACGCTTACCGAAAGATGGTATGGAGAGTACGTCTGGGTCTTCTGCAGAGTTAATTGTGAAGAGAAAGGCCAAACACCCTCAGTCTGGCTGTTCAGTTGCACCTCCTACATCGGACATCTCTCTCGAGTCCATTGAAGGCCTGGAGATCCATCCGGTCTTTGAGTCGGCTTCTTCAGCTGAAACTGCTTCAGAGGTCACCATGAATCTGACAGACACATCCTCAGAGGCTCTGCAGACATTTGCTTTGGATGTTCAGGGGGAAATGAGACTCATTATTTCAGAAGGCCCTGGGGGTCCCTCAAATACTAGTTAGGAAGGAAGTCCCGACTACAGTTGTGGAGTGTAGGCCAGTGTCGGGCCCATCCACTTTTCATAAGGCAGATGTGCGTATTAAAAAGAAGCAAAAGACCAAACATTCCACTTCTCCCAGAGATCCACAAAGTGAATGGCAGAGTTTTACCCAAGACTTATTTAATGCCCTTGTAGCACTTAAGCTTTCGTCTGGTGTCTCTGTCCCTACTCTGCCTTGGACCTCTTTACCACAAAAGAGAATTAGGGAGCAGAATTATTCTGACGAGAATTTTCTTCAGATGATGAATCCTAGTCAGGCACACTGATGTCCCACTCACCAGGCTAAACAAAGAGAAGGTTACTGTCAGCTGCCTGTCGGGTGCCAGGATCCACCATATAACCCACACACTCAGGTCACTCCACAACAAGAACAAATATGACTCTGTCATTGTCCATGTTGGTGTGAATGACCTGAGCCGTACCTCCCTGGACTACATGAAAAGAGACATGGAAGAGATCTCCAGTCTTGTAGCCCAGGCAGGTATGACCCTAGCCCTGAGTAGCATTCTTCCATCACCCAGAATGATACTAGAGTACAAGGACAAAATGATTGACTTCAACAATTGGCTAAGCTTCTGGTGTCATTCTAAGGGGATCCAGTATATGTCTGCTTGGGATGACATGGTCGACAGACTACAATGCTTTGCCACAGATGGCCTGCACCTGTCACCCCTGGGATTACGGATACTGGCTAAGGCTCTTGCTGCCCCTATAATGCCTTTTTTAGGCAGGGTTCAAATAACAAATTCACCACCATAACAGGAACAGGCAAGCAAAAACTGAGGGTAATGCTACGCAATGCTAGAAGTCTAAATCTCAAAATGCACTCACTCAAGGCACTCCTTAAAATGGAGAACATTGATATTTGTGCAGTGACTGAGACCTGGTTGAAGGCTCCAGAGAGCATCCCTGCACTACCAGGCTATAACTCATACCACACATTTCGGCCATGTAACCTGGACCGAAACATCAATGCTCAGCATAATGCATCCGAGGATATCCAAGTGCAACTAACTCTGGGCAAAACTGCAATCCAAATTGTAGCTTGCTACAGATCCATCATGCCCCAGGATTCCCACTCCTCTTTTCTTGATGTACTGAAAAATATTAGGGTTCAACCAAACACCCTAATAATGGGTGACTTCAACTACCCAACCATTAACTGGGAAAACTACTCATGTACCAACTACTTAGCTCACCGCTTTCTGGAATTCATAAACTCCAATGCCCTAGATCAACTTATCCACACCCCCACCAGGGGCAACAATATCCAAGACCTAGTCATTACCAACATGAGTGACCGGTGTTCCACGCCTGAAGTCAACTCGTTGGTCTGATCCGACCATAAGCTAATCACCCTTGATATCCACATCCCGCCCCCACCCCCCATTAAGGAAGCCACAGTAAAAAATTTCTCCAAAACCAACTTCATGCTTCTTAAGACAGAAGTGGTGAACTACATGACATCCATGCAGATGGCCAATACAGTTATAACTGCTGAATCCTACACAAATGCACTCTATAAGCACTTACATGAGTGCATGGATCGTGCTATCCCAAACAGAACCAAGACTGTATCTCCAAAAAAAGGAAGCCAATTTGGTGGTCCCCTGCCATAAACAAACTGTACAACAGAAGGAAGAAACTGTTGCAAAAGAGAGTAAAATCCCATGAGTGGAGGAGCTCCCTGGTCAGCCTCAGTAAGAAGCTGAGATCCCTTATAAGATCATCCAAAGCTAGCTACGAAAACAAAATCACCACTAATTCCAAGGACAACCGCAAAGCATTCTATAGCTATGTCAAGAATCTCAATGGCAACACCCAGATCTGCTCTGAGTTACAGCACAAAAGCATGAAAATTACAGAACCAACTGATATTGCCAACATCCTGGCAGGTAGGTTCAGTGCTAACTTTACCCCCGTCTCACCCCCTAAAGGGCCCATATCTATACAGGAAGAATGTAGAGTCCCTGTAATCACAACTATGCAGGTAAAAGCTGCACTCTCTAAAGCCAAAAACACAGCATCCATGGGACCGGACAACATCCCAGGCTGCGTTTTACACAAACTTCAGAACAAACTGGATCCCCACTTAAGCACCATGTTCAATAATAGCCTTCCATCAAGCTTTGTGCCCACTGAATGGCACACAGCAACAGTTATCCCACTCCACAAAGGGGGAGCCACCACTGATCCCGGGAACTATCGACCTATTAGCCTGACGAGCCTGGTCTGCAAGGCCATGGAACGTATCATCATGAAACTCATAAACAAAGACATTGGTAACCTCCAAACTCTGGATCCCACCCAGTTCAGGTTTGTGAAAGGCAGATCATGCCTCCTGAACCTGATTGACTTCTTTGAGGCAGTCACCAAAGCCATAGATGAGGGTAAGGTGGTTCACACAGCCTATCTTGACCTCGCCAAGGCTTTCGACACAATCCCCCATTCTAGAATTATAGCTAAACTCACTGAACTAGGTATAAATCCCTACATCACAAGATGGGTTGCCAACTGGTTCACTGACAGACCCCACACTGTAAAAGTTGCCGACTCCAAATCTGACCTCAAAGCAGTGACAAGTGGAGTACCACAGGGTTCCATCCTGGGACCTCTCCTGTTTAGTATCTACTTCTCTGAAGTACAGGCTAACACAGAAGGCCTCTGGCTAATGAAGTTTGCAGATGACTGCAAACTAGGAGCCATAGTTAAGTCCTCAAATGATGTGGACATCATACAGAAGGGCCTCACTGAGACAGATGCCTGGTGTTAGAGTCATGGCCTCAAGCTCAATGCCAAAAAGTGCAGTGTCATCCCCTTTGGTAAAAACTCTGTACCCATAAACTACCACATAGGAAGCAATCTACTTAACACCAAATGCGTGATAAGAGACCTTGGGAACCAGGTGGAGAGTAGTCTCTCCTTTGATAGTCACATCACCACAGTAGTCAGGAAGTCCTTCTACATGGCACACCTCATCATAAAAGGGTTCTCATCCAGGAAAAAAGAGGTCATTGTTCCCCTCTACTCGACACTCATTAGACCCTTTATAGAGTACAATGCCCCTTTTAGAATGTACCTCACAAGACATCTGCAGCAGCTGGAAAGGCCACAGAAGTACCTCACAAAGAGGATTACTGGCCTCAAACAAATGCCCTACACTGACCACCTCAAAAAACTCCAGCTTTACTCCGTAGCATATCGCCTACTCCGAGGAGATCTTTGCCTAACATATAAAGCTATTTCAAACCCAGAGCTGTTGGACATGCTACACCTAAAGAAATCCCAATCCCTCCAAGCTACATGCTCTAGGGACCTAAACCTTGTCACCACAATAAACAGGACATGCTGGAGGGATAGATTCCTGTCCCAGAGACTTCCCATACTCTGGAACAAGCTACCCATCTATGTCAAGCAAAGTTCTTCATTAGCACTCTTCAAGAAAAATCTTGATGAGTGGATGGGAAATAGGAAATACACCCCGGGGATCACTTCTGTGTCTCTGCTCGACAGTGGCACAGGAAAATAACTTTCTTGGGTGGCATAAGCCAGAGAACCTTGTTAGCTAGGCTTACATAGGCCCTTGGGCCAATAGCCTAGTACCTGCCTATGAACCTATGAACCTTAGCCTACTCTACCCAGATTTCTTCTCCTCTGGAGTATACTTCAGAAGAAGATTCTAATATGACTGATTCTGCCAAAGAAAAGATTAGTTTTGGGTAAACACTTTGTAAAATGAGGGAGTTTTTCACATGGGATAGTTCCCAAGTTAGCGATGTGCAGAAGAGATACTATGACCCACTGCAAATGGAGTCCCTTTCTCCTCCTGCTGTTCCTCCAGTTTTGCCTGCCTAGTTGGATGCTTTTATTTCAGCATCCCAAACTCCAGATTTTCAACCCCCAGTCCCTAAGAAGCTAGACTGCTTTTACAAAGTGCCAGAGGATAGCAAATTTCTTTTTAGGTGTCCATCTGATGATCCTGCTTTCATCTCTGTGGCTTCGAGTAAACCTTCCAGATTACTGCCATCTACTTCACTTCTCCCTTCTGATAAGGAAAGCAGGACTATGGAAAGGCTGAGGAAGAAGTTTTATACTTCTGCTACCTTAGCTTTCCATGCTATCAGACTCACATTTACCAGATATGCTTTGACTCTTCTTTCACAGGCTACTCAAGTTATTTCTGATATTCCTGATTCAGAAGAAAAAAATAATGCCTTGTCCTTATTAACAGCTTCTTTTCAGGTAGCAAGACATTCAATTAAGTGTAGTTATGATGCAGCAGAAGCATCTTCTAGGGCAGCTCCATCAGGCTTTGTTTTGATAAGGTATTCCTGGTTAAGACTTCAACCATTGCCAGATGACATTAAAGCTAAGTTACTGGATGTTACTCTGGATAATAAAGCCTTGTTTGGTTCTGCTGCTGCTGATTTGTTTAGGTCTTTTGCAGGAAAAAGGTAAGGTACTACAGGATTTGAAACACGTTTTTGTCCCACCTGTACCTAAGTTTCCCAGAAATTATCCATCCAAGACTGCTTTTGTGTGAAAACAGGTCTTCTCTCCTCCATCTAAGACTAAAAAGGGTGGTAGGAGGCCTCCTCCACTAAAGACTAGTCTGATCCTGTCCAGAAGCAACCCTTTCCTGGCAAGCCAGGTAGTCTGTGACTACCACTCTCACTACAGCCTTATTCCTCTTTCCCTTTGTCTATCTCTGTCTCTTCCAGTTTGGGGGACCATTACTCAGGACACATGGGTTCTTTCCATTATTCAAAACATTTATTTCATGGTCTGGAAATCTCTTCTTCCCTTCATGGGCATTCCTCAGTCTCCTTGGCAACAGCTGCATTTCTTTCCAGAGGTCCTTCAGGGCTTGTTGAATCGGAACAATTCAGAAGGTTCCACCCACACACAGAGTAAGAGGGTTTTATTCCACATTGGTTCTAGTGCCCAGAAAGGATGGTCCCTGGAGACTAATTCTGGACCTCTCACACCACAACACTTTCTTGAAGGTTCTTTCTTTCTACATGTTGTCTCTTCAGACCTTATTTCCTTTAATTCTTCCTCAGGTGTTTATGGTATCACTAGATATCAAGGATGCCCATCTTCACATTTCTATTCACCCCCTTTACAGGAAATGTTTAAGTTTCTTTGTTGCTTCATTGCATTTTCAGTTCTCTGCTTTGCCCTTTGTCCTTTTTACTGCCCTAAGAGTATTCACCAAATGCATAGCACATGTAATTACTTTCTGCAGTCTTCAGGGCATCCAAGTTTTCCCTTACTTAGATGACCTTCTGATTCAGGAATCTTCTCCAGAGATCTTGCTGCACAACTGACACTTCCCCATTTCCCTTCTGCAAAGCCTGGGATTCACCATAAATTCCACAAAATCATCACTCAACCCTACAAAGGATCATGTCCTGGGGTGCTGGATACAGATAGACCTTATGCTGGCCTCTTTCCCTCCTCCAAAGTCTCTGCCTCTCATTTCTTGCTTCCAAACTCTTCTCCCATTGCACTCTGTCACAGCCAGGGAGTTTCTTAGACTTCTCGGATTCATGGCATCCACCATTCCAATGCTACCTCTGGCCATCTTCATGAAGAAGTTTCATTGGTTCCTGAAAACAGTTTGGATGCAGCATGTACATTCCCTAGAGGCTTTGGTTCCTCTTCTTCCTTGTCTGAAGAAGGAACTCCAGTGGTGGATTCAGCAGATGACCCTAAATTCAGGTGTCCCTCTGCATCCTCCTCTTCCCTTTCAAGAGCTGTTCACAGATGCTTCAGCTGTAGGTTGGGGAGCAGCTTTTATCTCCATGAAGGTATGGGGGTCTGGTCACCTTCCCAAATAAAGGAGCACATCAGCATTAAAGAGATGAGAGTGCTTCTGCTGGCCCTTCAGGCTTTTCATTCTCTTTTCCTTCCAGGTCATCTCAAGCTGTTTACAGACACCACCACAGTCCTTTTGTATGTAAACCAATGGGGGGCATCTTATCTACTTTGCAGGTTAGCTATCATGGTGTGGGAGCTTGAAGTTCAGTATCATGTCACTCTTCAGGCACTGTACATCTCCAGTCAGAATTATGTCGCAGACACTCTGAGCAGGTCCTTGACTCAATCACATAAATGGTTGCTTCACAGGGATGTGGTTCTGGACATTGTCCATCAGTGGGGTACTGCTAAATTGGATCTCTTTACCTCCCCTCTGAACAGACAACTTTCTCTGTTTGTGTCAGATACCCAGGTCCTTGGTTCAGAAGGTGGATGCCCTATCTTTTTCTTGAAAGTGGATATTTCTTTATGCCTCCCTCCCCCTTCCTCTCATTCCGAAGCTCCTGTTCAGGATTCAGTAGGGCAAAACCAAAATCTTGCTGATGACTCTTTTTTTTGACCAAGACAGCATTGGTTCCCTCTCCTTCTGCATTTGGCCAAGGGCAGTCATCACAAGTTACCTTACAGGATGGACCTTCTCACACAAGACAAAGGATCTCTTATCCATCTCCACCTGTCGACTCTGCAACTGATTTTGTGGGTGATAGGATTGTTATTCCTTTAAGACACTTTTTTTTTGAGGACATGCTTAGGGTTCTGCAGGAGGCCAGAAAACCCAATGCTAAGAAATTTTACTTATCAAAATGGAAGAGGTTTTCTGTTTGGTGACTTTCACATAACCTGGATCGACTGACTGTGAATGTTACACTGATTCTGTCTTATTTGTGTGAATTGCTCAATGTTGGGTTGACCTATTCTTCTGTCAGGGCCCACTTGTCAGCTATTTATGATTGTCTGTCTTTATCTCCTCCTTTAGTTTCTAAGTTTGAGGCCATAAAACCCAATACTAGGAAATTCTACTTATTCTACATGTACTACAGAATGAACTGGCACCCCACCTAAGTACCATGTTCAATCATAGCCTCACCTCAGGCTTTGTGCCCACTGAATGGCACACAGCAATGGTAATCCCACTCCACAAAGGGGGAGCCACCACGGACCCCAGGAACTATTTCCCCATTAGCCTGACGAGCCTGGTCTGCAAGGCTATGGAACGTATCATCATGGACCTTATAAACAATGACATTGGTAATCTCCAAACTCTGGACTCTACCCAGTTCAGGTTTGTAAAAGGCAGATCATGTCTCCTAAACCTAATAGACTTCTTTGAAGTGGTCACCAACGCCGTAGATGAGGGTAAGGTAGTTCACATAGCCTATCTAGATCTCGCCAAGGCTTTCATCGCCATCTCACACTCTGAAATTATAGATAAACTCACTAAACTAGGTATAAATCCCCATGTCACAAGATGGGTTGCCAACTGGCTCACTGACAGAACCCACAGTGTAAAAGTAGCAGACTCTAAATCCAACTTCAGACCAGTGACAAGTGGAGTACCACAGGGTTCAGTCCTGGGTCCTCTCCTGCTTGGTATCTACTTCTCTGAAGTGCAGGCTAACAAAGTTTGCAGATATCTGCAAACTAGGAGCCTTAATCAAAACTAATGATGTGGACATCCTACAAAAGGGCCTCACTGAGACAGATGCCTTGTGTCAAACCATGGCCTCAAACTCAATGCCAAAAAGTGCATTGTCATCCCTTTTGGTAAAAACTGTGTACCCATGAACTACCACATAGACGGTAGTCTGCTTAACACCAAAAGTGTGATAAGAGATCTTGGGACACAGGTGGACAGTAGTCTCTCCTTTGATAATCACATCGCCACAGTAGTCAGGAAATCCTTCTACATGGCACACCTCATCACAAAAGATTTCTCATCCAGGAAAAAAGAGGTCATTGCTCCCCTCTACTCATCAGTCATTAGACCCATTATAGAGTACAACGCTCCTTTTGGTATGTACCTCACAAGACATCTACAACAACAGGAAAGGCCACAGAAATACCTCACAAAGAGGATTACTGGCCTCAAACAGATGCCCTATGCAAACCGTCTCAAAAACCTCCAGCTTTACCCCATCGCATATCGCCTACTCAGAGGCAATCTCTGCCTAACATACAAAGCTATGTCAAACCCAGAGCTGTTGGACATGCTCCACTTAAAGAAATCCCAATCCCTCCAAGCTACACACTCTAGGGACCTAAACCTTGTCACCACAATAAACAGAACATGCTGGAGGGATAGATTCCTGTCCCAGAGACTTCCCATACTCTGGAACAAACTACCTATCTATATCAAAAAAAGCTCCTCATTAGCACTCCAAGAAAAATCTTGATGATAGGATGGGAGATAGGAAATTCACCCCGGGGATCACTTCTGTGGCTCTGCTCGACAGGGGCACAGGAAAATAATTAATTGGGTGGCGAAAGCCAGGATACCATTTAGCTAGGCTTATATAAGCCTTAGGGCCAATAGCCTACAACCTACCTATGAACAATTCCTGAAAGGTGTCCTACATATTAGACCTCCCAGGAAGCCTGTTCTTCCTCCTTGGGATCTTAATTTTGTTTTGGAGAAACTGACTTTGGCTCCATTTCAGCCTGTGGCTATAGCTTCCTTACAGCATTGCTCTTGGACAACTGTTTTGCTGTTAGCTTTAACTTCAGCTAGATGGGTGTCTGAACTTCAAGCCTTTATGGCTTTTCCTCCTTTTCTGGTTTTCCATAAGAACAGGGTATCTTTGAGTACTAATCCTTCATTTATACCCAAGGTTGTGAATGAGCTCTCACTTAATCCATTCATTTGCCCACCTTTTTCCCTTCTCCACAATTTCCTACTGAGACATTTTATTTGGATAAAACCAAGGGTATCAGGAAATCTTATCAGCTTTTTGTTTCTTTACATCCCAGGTCTTTGGGACTGCCTGTTTTAAAGCAAACTATTTCCTCTTGGATTTCTAAGGCTATTTCTTTTTGCTATGTTTTTCAATGTATGAGCATTTCCTTTTCTGTTAAGGCTGATTCTACTAGGGTTGTGGCTTCCTATGGTGCATTCTTTAAGGGTTTTGACACTAATTCCATTCTTGAAGCAGCTGCCTGGACTTCTGTGCATACCTTCACCAAACACTGCAAGGTAGATGGAATCTGCAGAGCTAGAGGTAGTTTTGCTAGGGCCATTCTTCATGACTTTTTAGAGAGCTCTACTGCCCCTTCCTCCTCCCAAGTTTCCTCATGAGCTTTGGTACTCTCCCTCATGTTATGAATGCTGCAGCAGTAGAATAGAGGAACATAGTATAGTTGTGTAAATTCTTGCCATAACGATAGAGGTCCTTATTTTCACTGTTGCAGTATTCTATCCCTCCCTCCTAATCCCTTTGGCATTGCTTTTTCTTATGGATGTATGATTCACCTCCTTGTTTCCTTAGACTGGTGTTTCTTCTAGGACATTCAGTTCTGAGGATAGTACGTGCAGACGTCACATTTATGCCCTACGTATGCGGGGAGCATATTTGTAATGTCCACTTAATTGTAAGCAGTAAAAGGCTTTGGTGTACTGGCCGGATGTCAGATCACCCTTAGGAGAGAATTCCTCATGTTATGAATACTGCAACAGTGAAGAGAAAGGCATCTATTGTTATGGTAAGATTTTACACAGCTATACCGTATGTGACCTGTGTACTCAGGTAAATGATATGCAGAACATCCACCAGCATGTGCCCACAGTGTTAACTACTCCCTTGTATCTAACACAACTGAATATGTGTGGGACATCCACATCAAAGGGCATTATAATTCCATAGTTCTTACCCCTCATCACACCAATAATTGAGTACAGTGCACCCTTTTTCACATAACTCACAACACATCTTCCATTGATGAGTTACATAAATGTACTATATTTGCCACAGTAAGCTTCCTTGCTTTCTTATTTGCCATATTTGAGTATTGTTTTTGTTGCATAAACATTAGTGTTTGATGGTGCAGAACCCCCACTAAGGTGTTATACAAGATGCGTATGTGATACATTTTCCTCTGATGTACGCAGTACATACATAGCTGACTGACAACACTAATGACATGTATTACATTCCTGACAGTGTGGATTGTGCTATATATATATATATATATATATATATATATATATATATATATATATATATATGCCATGCACACCTGTCATCTAGCCAAGATTGCTCATAGTCTCACATATAAGTATAGCAGTGTCCCTCCTAACACCTCATGCACATGTTAATTTTGAGGAAAGTGTGCTTGATTCCCCTCATAGATTGCTGACAAATCATGACAGTTGTATAAGTGTGTTCTTGCAGAACAATCTATGATCACTTGCAATCACATATGTTATGTCAAAGACATGGGATTAATGGTGGTATTATTCTGATAATGTGCATCATTGTGATTGTGCATGTTTCTGACTACTGTTGTCCATGAGCCTGTTACTACATGTCATGCTTGGTTGAGAGCTATGCTGGCATTATGTTCGTATCCAGACAACTCATTTTGTACAGCTTCACAATATGCACCTGACCCCTATTGTATATATTGTCCCAGATATATGTCCTGTCCATTGTTTATGTCAGGATGCTTATATCACAAAAAAGTCTCTCCACTGATATGTCACCGTGTGTGACAGTCACATAATATGCAATAACTGTGCAGTACGTACTGTATCATGTAGATATTTGATTAGTGTTTATGCTACAACTGTCTCCATTGACATGCCCTATTCTTCTGTGCATTACCGTGTTTCACCTGTCCTCTTTCCCCTGTGTTCATTCCTACCATTCATCTGTGTGTCCCTTTTCAATACACACACTTCCCCTATTTATTTATAATGCAGTCTATGTATCCTTGCTGATCATTTACAAAACTTTTATTTAGTATGTCTGAAACAGGTTTCCACACTATTTTGCACTGTATACACTTTCATGTAATGTGTTGGAACTGTATACATTGCTTTACTGAAAATCCTGGTAGTTATTGTGGCTTTCTGCGCAATCCCGTAGACCTAGTTTGCTTATAGGAAAACAGGTGTCCATGTGTACAGGTGTATGTGTTGCTTTACATTTTTCTTCTTCTTCCTACTGATGACAGTTTTCTTTATTGGGAGCTGTTATGACTGATAAGGTGCTTGATTTTAACAATTGCACAGCCTGGAGCTACAAGAGTCTCACACAGGACCCACCCTTCCAGTATGTACACATTGTGGTTGCTGTCTGTCGTAATATAGAATGTGAGGTGTATGGCTTGTGTGGCTCCACAGCGGTCAAGTCCAGGAAAGAAAAAATAATCCTCAAAGGTCTTCCTCCACAGACAGGATCTACCTAATCTTCATCCATTGCTGCTTCTCCCCAGGTAAGAAGCAAGACATGTTCAAATCTAAAGAGAGAGAAGGAAAAATCAAAAGAGAAAGATGAGTACAAGAAGAATGACAAACCAAAAAAGAGGTCCATGGATCCAGCTGAATCTCTGGGTTTGGATCCTAAAATTTCTCGGAGGTCAAGTCCAATGGTCACTTTGACTCAATCCTCCTTGCCATAGTCCCAATTTTCTGCAGAGCTGATAAGTCCAAGAGTACAATCTCCAGTACTCCAAGAAAGGAGGAGATCTAGGCCATCTTTACTGGCCTCATTGAGGCAGCCCAGTCATCTAGAAGTTTTGTAGAATTTGACATTTATAGAATGATATTTTTGAGAATGTAAATTCAACTTGCAGTTCTTATGGTACCTTCCACCTTAAATGCACCAGGAGTTGACCCAATAACCCCTGTTTTATTGTCTCTGGTACTGACCCATCCTTCTGGCCCAGTATCCATGGATCCAGGCTTTGCCAGAGCTGACAGTGCAGACAACTTTGACTCCAGCAGAATCCTTGACCCTTGAAGTCCGATGCATTCAGATCTGGGTGGGTCTCTGAGTTGAGGTCTCAACACCAGAGCTGAGGGAGGTGAGTTAATCCTGAAGTTTTTAGAAACATCTCTGTTTCTCTCTCCTGGGGCCTTGGCTCTCAACAGCTTGAGTCTGAGGACAGCCTCAGAGCGAATCTCATCAGGGCAAGGAAATCCCCCCCAATCCTCATGTGTTAGCTCAGTCCCTTTGGTACCAACAGCAAATTCAGCTTTTGAGGCCTTGGAAATGGTGTTGACTGGACCAGAATTAAAAGCCTTCAGCTAAATTAATATTTTCCTTCCACTCAGTCTAATTGACAGGGGCAGTCAATATGAAGAGGCCCAATTTGGATCCATCTGACATTTCTCCAGGACAGGTTCATAGAAAACAGATGTGTAAGCTGAAGTACTTGGACTCTTCTCCAGAGTCAGTCACTGAAGATGCTAACTTGGAGGAAGATAAAGGTCCCTTCAGATCCCCCCAGAAGATGTCAGCTTTGGCAATATCCTCTAATTGATGAAATAATTGGGGTGGGGTTGGACCACCAATGGCCCTTCACCTGATGAGTCTGTATTCCTCAAAGCCTTCGGTGCTGACTGTTCTGCATCCTGGGTGGTACTGCCTGCTAATCCCTTTGTAGACCTTGTGGCTCAGCAGGCTTGAATGATCCTGATGTGGGGGGAACAGATACCAAACAAGCTGGATAGGATTTTAGTTGCCCACAAGAATAGGAAGCATTGGAGCAAAGGTCCATGTATAGATGTCATGATCATAGTGGCAGCCACAAAAAAATGGAACTCTCTGAAGACAGTTTGTCTGCCCATCCCAAAAAGCTAACTGAAAAAAAACAAAGCAAAACTCAGGGATTGCACTGCAATCTGCTTACTTTATTAA
This sequence comes from Protopterus annectens, assembly GCF_019279795.1. NCBI lineage: Eukaryota > Metazoa > Chordata > Ceratodontiformes > Protopteridae > Protopterus > Protopterus annectens. Next base: position 1,302,307,611 of record NC_056739.1, read on the forward strand.
AATAGCATCACCTTAAGCACTTTTGTCCAATAGAAGGACTTCATCAGAATGAAAATAATAAAAGCAAAGACACTATATGTAGACAATAACTTTTCTTACAAAGCGCATTGATTAACAAGTTGATTAAGGAAAATTGAATAATTGCTGGTGTCCATATAATTCAGAATAAAAACAAAACAAGTAAACTGAACCCTTCCTCTGTATAGAAAAAACACTCTAAATAAGAATAATATAGAGTCAATGAAAATGCAACTGTTCATGGAGACTGTCTGTAAACTAGGATATGCCACTCTAACTGTGAACAAATAATGAAATAAAACAGAATAGCTGAAAGACACAGCTAATAGGGATAATAGGGAATCCAGGGCTCTGGATAGGTTTGGGAAGCAAACTTATGCTTCAGTGATATTCGCCCTTAGAGCACCGAACTATTTAGCCCATATGACAGCTTTCCACAGGACTTGACCAAAGAGCTTACCAGTTTTGTTTTGGGTAGCTTACCAGTGGATGTTCTGGACTCCCAACTGTCTACCCTTCAGTCTATGTCAAAAATAACCATGTGTCTGCTCTCTAATGCAACTGATGGCATAGCTAGGGTGGCATGCACTGGCCTTACAAAGCACCAGCATGCATGGATGCTCATTTATGATTTTTCAGAAGGCTTTAAGACATTCTTTGTTAATTCCCTCTTTCATGGTTCTACACTTTTTGGAACTAAAGTGAAAGAGACATTAACTAGGAATGGCAACTGGCAAAACCATTTGTGCCATGTGAATCCATTTTTATAAGCCCCCCCCCCCAAAGAACCTTTTCTAAAAATTAGAGAGATGGTAAGAAAATGTGGTTCAGGAAGTCACAGGGTTATATCCATGAACCACCACAAGAGAGACCTCCTTGGAGCAGAGGAGGAATAATTCCAATGGATGTTACCCCAAAGGAAGACCGCATAACCAGGGCTTTCACAGCCCTCTCACTGAGAAGTTGGACCAGCGCTCCTGAAAGATTGCCCGACTGCTGCACTCTGGAGACTGTTTGGGGTGTTTGTCTCTACACCCACAAGCCTGGCAAAATGTCATAACAGATTCATGGGTGTTAAGGATAGTAACCAGAGGCTACTTCATTCCCTTTACTTGTCCACTAATGAAAAAGAGAATGATTCCTGATGTGCCCTGCAGCCAGTGAGAATTCTCAGCAGCACAAGTTACAAGGCTGCTGGAAAAAAGAGTCACCCAAGAGGTCTCCCAAGACTAGTTAATTTTCAGGGTCTATTCCAGGAATATTTTAGTGCCCAAAAAGACAAGTAAACATATAAACAGATAAAAATTCAGATGGTCACACTTTCAGTCCATACTGCCCCTTCTGAGGAAGGGTGATTGGTTGTACTCTATAGATCTCCAGGATACCTATTATCAACATAAAGATAGAGTTGCAATCCAGGAGATTTCTTCTTTTTTGGTTGGGAACCAATCACTATCATTTCACTGCTACATCAAAGAATCAATTGTTACAACATCAGGACCTTTTACTCCATGTGCTACAAAATCTGGGTATGACAGTGGGTCACACAAAGATCCAATTAATTCCAACACAACAGATACGATCATTGGATGTCACCTGAACACCTCTGCAAATCGCCAAGTTACTGGATTACAGGGTGCTTTCCTTATACCTAGTTGCCACTCAGATCATCTAACATCCCTATCTTCAAGCAAGATTAGTACTTTATCTATTAGGTCTAATCACCATGAAAATTGCTCTTGTACCTCTAGCCAGATTCCACATGAGGGTTCTTCAGTGGACCCATTCAGTTCAGTTTAGTGGTCTCAGAAGATTCACCCTCTCCACTCTAGAATATTTATCACACAAGTATACAAGAATCACATCAGTTGGTGGATTACTTCTTCAGTAGCAGAAGGCCAACCTTTTTGCAGGCACAATCCCTAGCCACAGTAGCCGTATATTCCTTTCTTCCGGACTGTGGGGGCATTTTGAGGGGAAGATGGTCCAAGGTTCTTGGAGATGAGAGTGGTTCTCTAAGCATTGCAAGCTTTTCAGGACATCCTCCCCAGGGGTGTGATTTCTATTCAGACAATGTAGCAGTAGTCTGGTATATCAACAAAAAGGGGGGATCCCAATCTTACCCTCTTTCCCAAGTGGCCATGAGAATGTGGCAGTAGACAATGTCTTCACATCATTTTCTGATAGCAACACACATACCAGGGACATACAGTGCTCTAGAGGACAAACTGAGCAGGTCAATTCTTATGTCTCACAAGTGGTACCTCAACCAAACAGTGGCAACTCAGATCTTCAGCCCATGAGGTTAACCTTGCTGTGACTGTTTTGCATACTTCCTGGACAGCAAGTACAGCAGATACTTTGCCCTCATTCCTCCACAGGGACAGTCACTGAGTGATGCCGTAGTCCACAGTTGCTCCCCAGGACTTTTCCTCCCATAATCTCTGATAACCAAATTTATTAAAAATAACAGAGGGTGCAAGACCAGAGTGATTCCCATTGCCCCAGTCTGGCCCTAGCAAGTTTGCTTCCCCCTTCCTGTGGCTTCATCTAGTGCATCCTCTGTGCATGTTGGATCACTGTCAAAATTTTCTAAGTCACCCATCCAGAATGCCTTTTCCAGACCAAATGTCCATGAAACTGACCACTTGATTCCTCCAGTTCTAACCCTAGTCAGGGATGCCAGACTTTCTGCTTGAATGGTCCATATTATCCCAGCTTCTCAGAAACAATCTACTAGAATGGTTTACCAGAGTAAATGGGAAAAGTTTTTCATTTGGGCCTTATCAAAGGTTTGGACCCTTTCTCAGCACTCTCCTTTCTGTTTTTGAGTTGTTGTGAGAGCTCTTTCACTGTGATTCTATTTTTTCTACAATTAAGGTACAAATGGCTGGAGTTTCCTATGTTCACATACCTCCTTTGATGACCCTCCACTGGACCAGTAATCAAAGAGCCTCAATCCTCACCACTGGCAACAGTGGGGGACATTCACTGGGAGGATAACAGGTGCACACACAGTATTTCCAGTGGCATCTCTCTGCATCAAGTGCAATTTCCCTTAAGAGCACACAGAGACCACAGTCAGTCCGGGGCTGGTTTCTCATCCTTTCTCCAGATCCTCAATAAGACTTCTCACTGGCACAACTATAGAGTTGAGATCTCAGATGAGTGTCCAAGCCAAGGCCTCCAGCACCCTCTCTGTCTAACCAGTGCTTTGTGTTCCTGCCTAGAACATGTTCTTCCTTCGGATCCAGCACCCCCAGAAACATCCTTCCTTGATACAACCAGGTCTTTGACAGCTTGGGAATCTGTCCCAAAGGTTGAAGTGAACAAAAATAAACATCATCAGATATGAAAGTTGTGTACTTACTATAATGATAGATCCGAGTTGTCTTATTTTAGTCCTGCTATACACCCCTACCTCCTTCTCATTCCTTTCACTGACAGCTGTAGGTGACTGGGTGGACGAAACCTCAGACTTCAGATCCTGTCTGTTTACAGCTCTCTATGCTGTTGTTTTTCTTGTCTCTGAACTCATTTGGATTTTATGCAGAGAGAGACATAGCTAGTATGTCTGGCAAACTCGATCTAAGGTACTAAAGTGGAGTGGAGGGAATTATGGGTTGGGGAGAAGTCAATGTCCTGGATCTGAAGCTTCAAAAAAGGCACTGAGGTTGGATATGACAACCCAAAGGTTGAACCAAATGAAAATAAGACAATGCAGATCTATGGTTATGGTATATACATAACTTTCATTTTCAGTTCAGAAATGCCAGTCTTCCTAATATTTAAAGACCATCCTAAAATTCTAAGAAGTATCACGGGAGGAAGCATTTTGATTTTGTTACAGAATTGTCAGTGTCCAACATCTGACTTTGATGATGATAAGCAAGATAAGATTACTGTATGTCCCATGTCGCCCTGTTGACCCAAGTAAGGGAGGGTTAAAGCAGGGTTAAAGTATAAGAGGGTTAGCGTGAGATGATCCAGTATTTTCCTTGCAGTAGATACTGTGGAAGGCCATCAGATCTACCCAGCAAACCTGTGTTGGTCCATAGTTGATGAAGAATGTAGTACATGTTCAGAGCACTTCGGTACTGACCTGACATTACATATGTATTCCTGTGTAAAAAAGCTTATTCTATTACAGGATAAATGCTTGCAGCCTTCACCACATCAACACCTATATAAAATAACACACATTTCATGAAAATGATGAGCAGTACTTGCCTTTATACCTAAAATGTTTACTAAACACATTCTATAGCCAAGCGCTGTAGCATATTTTACTGGAAAATGTCAAAGTCGTAGTATTGTATTGTTAGGGACTGCCAATGAAACTACATAGCAATTAGGTTGCTCACATTTGTGATCTGTGGGTTAAAACAAGTATATACTAGACATTTTTGCAGACAAGCACAGTTAAGTATCAAAATTCTGTGTTTATTGTTTAGTGTATTTTTTGTCATTTCCCATGTGGCTACATTTACACTGCTTACCTCCAGAATCAGCAGGGTTGGAGCATACACCTCACAGTCATACTCAGATTCATACTAGCATCCACACATTGCAAATATGCCATGTCCCTGCATTTAGTGTTGTTAGCGCATAATATAAGGTTAACTTTTTAAGTGTGATATTCTGAAATTTCCAATTAAAATGTCCGAATGTATTACAGAGACAAATGGAGATAAAATAAAACAAGACAACCCAAAATAACCAGTAGCAAAAAACACAAGTGAAATAATGTAAGAAAAACTGCCAAGAGGCACCATGAGAAATGCAAAAATGTTATTAAATTCAGTAAGCACTTTTGTTTTTTTTATTTTATAACAGTATAAAATTGCTTCATGAGACTCTTTATCAGTGCTTTTTGAACTGAATAAATGTATTTTCCTTTTTCCACCGTGTCCAGTACTAGCATTTTTTTTGCACTGTCCTAGAGATATTGACGTTTTTATATAGGGTCATATTAGGGCAGCCATTATAAACTGGCAAACTTCCTCATTTTTAAAAACATTGCTTTTAAAACAAGAATGTTGTTTTTGCTGGTTTTGGTTAAGGTAAACAGATAGCAAAGGTATAAAAGATATTCCAAAAGAACTGTTCTTGGTGTAAATGACTTACTGCGGTGTAATCCTTCCCCAATTCCAAAAGACATGCTGTCTGTGTAAGTGACTTAGTTCAGTGTAAGGCCTGTCTGGGAGCTAAATTCCAATAGAACTGCTCTCAATGTAAGTGACTTACTCTGGTGTAATCCTGCACCAATTCCAAAAGATTTGCTCTCAGTGCAAGTGACTTCAGTGTATGGTGGCAAGATTTCAAAACGTGCTCTAAGTGTAAGTAATTTTGGTCAGTGATTTACACTGGGGTAAGTCACTTAACATTGGGAGTAGTCTTCTGGAATCTGATCCCGTATATAAGCCTGTTTATAGATGGGATTTACAATGAAATAAGTCATGCCAAGAGCAAGTCTTTCGGAATCAGGGCAGGCTTATACTGGAGTAAGTCACTTACACTGAGAGCAGCTGTTTGGAACCTGAGCCATAAATATATTGTGTTGCTTTGATAACCACACCTAAAAGAATAACTATTTTTATATTCAGCATTATTGTCAATTCTTTTATATGTTGCAGCATAAAATTAGATTAAAATTCCTATTTTTCATTCATCTTTTAAGATACAGGTGTTTCATTGCTGTTGTCACAAGGATAGCAATGTAGTGATTTTCTGTGGTTAATATCCTACTATGTATCATTGAAATTTTCATGAACATCGGTTCTTAGGTAAGTACTAGGCTAGCTGCCCTTGCAGGCCATTTTACACCTAGCCAATTTCCTTTTTTGTGCTTGAATTAACTTATCCCATTTGGTTAGAGATTGGCCTTACCCACCCCATGGTCGATAATTATATATTACCCTAATGAGAGTAACTGGGATCATACCATGGATAATTTGAGGAGACCTGTGCATGGGATAAAGCAATTAAGAGGTGCCTCTGACCATTAGTAGTATAGGCAGAAGTCCTGGGGTAAATTTTCTGTTTCCTATCCATAGATTCAAGTTGCAGCTGAGTATGGACAGGGGTGAACTTTGTTTTATGTGGCCGAGTAATCTGTTCCAGAAGGGTCTATATCAGTCCGTCGAAACGGCTGATGATTGAACACCAGATGTTCGAACTGTGAAGTTCGAATACTGATTATCGCGAAGCCGCCAAACACCGAATTCTTTCCCAGGGAAAGAATTTGGTGGGCTGTTTCTGTGGCTTCACGATTATCAGGACTCTGGTGGGAAGTTACAGGTTGGGTTCAGGTAAGTGTGCAATTGTGTGGACATTAGGGTTAGGGCACAGGTTAGGTGAGTTAGGGTCAGGGCATGGGTGAGGTGGGTGTGCGATAGTGACGGACCTTAGGGTTAGGGTTTGGGTTAAGGTAAGGGATAGATAGTAGTGTATGTACAGTTTAGTGTAGGGTTAGATGTAGGATTTTCAGTGTTTGTGTGTGGATTGCTGTTTTTTTGGTGTGCTTGTGTTTTGTGTGTGTTTCTTGGAACAGCGATTTTTTTCCCTGGGAAAGAAATCACTGTTCTAAGACTTCGATGTTTTTGTACTTCGCGGTTAGAAGTTTGAACATATGGTTTTCGAACTTCAACAATTTTGGTGAACTGATATAGACCCGTTACAGAACACTGGTATCCTCTGTGAGATATACCTGTCCTCCAAACTGTTCTGTCGATGTTACAGAAGAGGTAACATATTTACTATTTGACGAATATGAATTTATATATGAATATATAACATTTTCAACATATGACAAAATATTTTTGAGATGTATTAACTTTCTAGACAGTGGACAAAAATAACCAAAGACAGTAAAAGGGGCTGCCCTCTAAGTGTACGTGGGCTGCAGTGGGATTCCTTCTAGATGTCAGTAGAGTTGAAATACCTATTGTTAGGTATATCTGACTACATGCACAGCCCCTTGCTGAAGATGCCAAGGCTGGAATTATTGACATCCCTTTAAGTAATACGATAGTCTTTGAACAACTCTATGAGGAAGTACTGACTTGAATTAGAAAAAAAAGAAGCAAAGACTATGACTGATGCAGAACGTATTGTAATAATTCCCTGTTTAAATACAATTTTACACAACAGAGAAGAGCACTTAACAACAACAAAGATATGACAAAGTGCAGCAATTTAAAGTTTCCAAAAGAAAAAAATAGCAAGTGGAAAAGAAGCCAAGTGACTTCCATGCAAAAGAGCTGCGTCTTGCTTCATATTCATAGCTGTTGACAACATAAGTTCTGTTAAGTAAATAACTCCCTTGATTAGCAGCTCATAACCATGGCAGGGTTAGCCACCTGGTGGTGTGAACCTTGGCTGTAGATGATTGTTACTGTTGAAGTGATACTCCGACTCCTTGTACAAAAATGGAAAAAAGGGGTTGTGGATGGATGGATTAGCAAGTCATAACATTTCATCTATTCTTACCAGTTTAGCTGTGACATGGCTGGTTTATCTGAAGAGATTGGTACCTCCTATGTGAGTAAATATATTTCTTACACTGAAACCTGCAGAAGGTTAACCTAAGAGGTGCCCTCTTACAGAATGCCATTAGTGGGCACCATTCTGTCCTTTTTGCAATTTCAGAATCATTAGTCATTTGACTGCATTTTCAACTTGCAGATAGTTTAAATGTTGCTCCTCATCTTCTGATTCTTAGATTGATCATTATTAAATATTGTAATAAGTGTTTTAAAACTGTTTGACAAGAAAAAATATATATATTTGGTGTTTAGGATAAAGCTATTGAATGAGCTGTTTCCCAACAAATCTCAGCTTTTACTTATACTTTTGAAAGACGAATTCAGAAGAGCGCCATTTTGAGTGCTTGTTATGTAGGATGTTTACACAGTAGTCAGTTTTAAACAATGGAAACAAACTTATTCCAAACATAGGAAGCTTAAAAGCATTACGTTATTTGAATTGCAAAAGATGCTTTGTTGATTAGAAAAGAAAAAAAAAACTGAAGTGGAAGCAAAATAAATAAATAAATGCTGGTAGAGGAGAGAGGCACAAGAGGAAATCTGACATTAAGTTATTCAGGTTTGTTGGAAAAAAAGCAGACAATCCAGGAACCTGAAGAGAGAGAGGATAAGTCTAACAAACCCTCATAGCTAAAATCTTCCAACCCTTCTACTGTGACCTGCTTTTGGAGGTTTCTGCTTCTACAGGAGTTTCACAGAATGTCAAAAAGGTACAAACATCAAATAGCAAATGCATGCACTGATCAAGAATGTCAAATCCTGTCTCCAAAGTATATGTTAGAAGATCATCGCTAGAAATTAAGCTCCATGTTAAGTCTGTCATATAGATGTTTGACAGTGACTCCTTCTAGCAGGGTATACTTGGAAGATAATATACCTGTACGAGAACCAATACAATTTCAGGTAATGATTGCAAATTGAGGACCTTTCATGCAAGGATATTCCAGCACTGTACAAGAGATATCTAGACCCATCTTGCAGGCCAGCAAGTGGAATAGGGGATGGTATCAGAGACTCCTGACTATTGAAACCCCTTTCTGAACTCTGTGTTCCTCCCAAAAGAAGACTGACCCCCTTTCCAGCTTTCCTCCAGACATAAAATAAAGGTCTACTGACATGCTTTCTAGAATTGTTTTGTCTCCTAATCTGGCATCAGTTTCATTTAATCGTTTTATAGTGCAATAATGTGTCGTGGATCTGTTGTAAAGCTAATCCAGGAAATCATTTCAACTTCTCTTAGAATGTGAAACAATGTGCGAATTTATCAAGTTAATGTCTACACTACATTAGGTTTGTCTGCACATAATTTAGGATTATATATCAAAATTTCTTGTAGGTAATGCACTGAGAAATGGATGCTCATGAATTATGATGCTATGCACCAAGCATAAACAGCTTACAGTTCAACTCACCCTCTTTATTCTTTATATCTCTGTAGTCCAACATTTGGTTCAGAGAAATCTACAGGTAATGCATAGGCTGAGCTGTAGCTCAGTGCTGCATGCCCAGAGTTCTGGTATATATCAAGCACAGTCTTTTAGTCATAGCTACGAGTATCATAAAATTTACCACACTTTTATTCAAACACTAAGGTTTATCTTATCACACGGAGAGCTCCAAGCAGTAAGGATTAGTTGGTCATATGCAGATCTCCACCTGTAGCTGTACCACCAGCCTGGTTTCATTGCTGTGTAAGATTGTTTGGAACAGTGACTCACTGAGCATGAGATTGCTGTACTAAGATACAAAGTACCTTAATGCATAATGCCCAGATCCTCAGTTAAATCATTTATGAATGCTCTGTGTCATAGACATTTTGATCTTAAATTCGTCCTGTTTCCTACACCTTACGCTATCATAGGTTCATACTAGGCTATCTGCCCCAGGGCATTTATAAGCCTAGCCAGAGTGTGTTTGGCTTTCGCCACCCATTTTAAATTAATTTTGCTATGCCCTTTTTCGAGGTTAGTATACTGTGCCTCTGTCTAACAGTTACATAGAAGTGATACCCGGGGTAAACCTATGATCCCCCATCCACTCATCAAGATTCCTCTTGAAGAGAGTCAATGAGGGACTCTGCCTAACCTGGACTGGGATTTTATTCCAGAGTGAAGGGAACCTCTGGGTTATGAATCTGTCCCTCCAGCATGTCCTATTTATTTCAGTGCTGAGGTTCAAGTCTCTCGAGTATGTAGCTCGATGGGATTTGGATTTTCTGAGGTGCAGCATGTCCATTATTTCCAGATTGGACATGGCTTTATACGTCAGGCACAGATCGCCTCTGAGCAGGCAGTATGTCAGTGAGTAGAGCTGGAGTTTCTTTAACCGGGCAGCATATGGCATCTGTTTGAGCGCTTTGATCCTCTTGGTGAGGTACTTTTGGGGTCTTTCCCGTTGCTGCAGGTGCCTGGTAAGGTACATCCCAAAAGGGGCATTGTACTCAATTATGGGCCTGATGAGGGATGAGTAAAGAGGCACGATGACCTCCCCTGATCTAGATGTGAATCCCTTCATGATTAGGTCGGCTATATAAAATGTTTTTCTAACCACTTTGGCCACGTGGTTGTCAAATGAGAGATTGCTATCAACTTGGGTCCCCAGGTCCCTAATTACTTCTTCCGTACTTAATGGATTACCACCTATGTGGTAATTTGTGGGCACTTTGTTTTTGCCAAAGGGGATGACTATACACTTTTTGGCGTTTAGCTTGAGGCCATGGCTCTGGCACCAGTTGTCTGTTTCTATGAGGCCCTTTTGGAGGATGCTTGTGTTGGCTGGAGAATCGATTATGGTGCCCAGTTTGCAGTCATCTGCGAACTTGGTCAGCCACAGTCCTTCCGTGTTGGCCTGTACCTCCAAGAAATATATACCGAACAAGAGAGGTCCCAGGACTGAGCCTTGTGGGATGCCACTTGTAACTGGTTTGGAGTCTGACATGGCTCCAGCAATTCTAACCATGTGGGTTCTGTCCTTGAGCCAGTTTGCAACCCATCTAGTGACATAGGGGTTTATATTTAAGCTGGTGAGCTTATCTATAATGCCCGAGTGGGGTATTGTATTGAAAGCTTTTGCGAGGTCCAGGTAGGCCTGTGTGGACCACCTTCCCCTCGTCAATGGCCTTGGTGACTGTTTCAAAGAAATCGACCAGGTTTAAGAGGCAGGGTCTGCCCTTAACAAAGCCGAACTGGGTAGGATCCTGTGTCTGTAGGTCCCCAATATCTTTATTTATGAGGTCCATGATGATCCTTTCCATAGCTTTGCAGACCAAGCTAGTCAGGCTTATGGGGCGATAGTTTCCAGGATCCGTTGAGGCACCACCTTTGTGGAGAGGGATCACTGTTGCTGTACGCCACTCTTTTGGTACATATCCTGTGGTAAGGCTGGGATTGAACAGTAGTTTTATGTTTGGGTTTAGCTCTTCTTGGAGTTCATGTAGGACGCAGCCCAGGACACCATCTGGTCCCATTGATGCTGTGTTTTTTGCTTTGGAGAGGGCGGCTCTTACCTGAGCATCTGAGATGTCAGGGGGGCAGCATTCTGCTGGGATAAATATTTGCCCTTTTGGTAGGGGGGGGGAGAAGTTTGTGCTGAACGTGTCAGCTAGTATGTTGGCAATGTCTGTGGGTTTGGTGTATTTTTTGTCATTTTGGACTAATTCTGAGCATATCTGGGAATTCCCACCCAGGTTCCTAACATAACTAAAGAAAGCCTTGTGATTATCCTTAGTGTCCTGTGCAATTTTTCTCTCGAAGCTGGCCTTAGATGATTTTATGAGTGCCCATAGTTTTTTGCTAACACTGATCAGAGATGCCTTCCCTTTTTAGGATTTTGCTCTATCATGTAGTAGCTTCCTCCTTCTATTGTATAGTTTGTTTATGGCTGGGGTCCACCAGACAGGACGTCTGCCTTTGGAGGATTGGGTCTTGGTTTTATTTGGGATTGCATGATCCATGCATTCCTGAAGGTGTTCATAGAATGCGTTTATAAAGGATTCTGAGGTCTGGGCCATATTTTCCACAGGCCCGGGGGCTTTGAAGGATTCCACCTCCGTTTTGAGGAGTGTGAAATTTGCTTTAGAGAAGTTTTTCACTGTGGTTTTCTGGGCAGGGGGTGGGGTCGGGATGTGAATATCCAGTGAGATTAGTTTATGGTCTGATCTTACCAGTGAGGGATACACTTCTGGTCTGGAACATAGAGTCCCCATGTTGGTGATGATCAGGTCCAGTATGTTTTCCCCTCTTGTGGGAGTGGTAACAAGTTGTTCCATAGCATTTGAGTTTATAAATTCTAGGAACCTTTGAGCTAGGGTGTTGGAGCTAGAGTAATGCTCCCAGTCTATGTTTGGGTAGTTGAATTCGCCCAATATAATGGTGTTTGGAGAGACCTTCATATTTTCCAGTGTTCTCAGGAAGGCCGAGTGGGGTTCCTGGGTTTGGGAGGTTGGTCTGTAGCAGGCTATAAACTGGAAGGCAGTTTTACCCACTGTTAGTTGCACATGGATAGTCTCTGATGCTTCGTGCTGTGCCACCAACCTGGAGGTGTGGGTATCTTTGACGAATATTGATACTCACCCTCCTTTTCTGGTTCGGTCCAAGTTTTGGGGCCAAAAAGCATAGTATGAGGTATAACCTGGTAGTGCTGGGGTGCTCTCGGGAGCCTTGAACCAGGTTTCTGTTACTGCACAGATATCGATGTTCTCCATGTTAAGGAGAGTTTTGAGTGCATGCATCTTGAGGTTTAGACTTCTGGCATTGAGTAGCATTACTCTTAGTTTCTTATCCCTTGTGATACCTATGGAGGTGGGTTTGTCTTTTGAGCCTTGCCTAAAAAAGGCACTATGGGGGTAGCAAGAGCCTTTGCCAATATCTGAAAGCCCAGGGGTGATAGGTGCAAGCCGTCCCTAGCGAAGCATCATGGCTTGTCGAGCCTGTCATCCCAGGCTGACAGGCATTGGATCCCCTTTGAATGACACCAATACTTAAGCCAATTGTTGAAATTAATCATCTTGTCTTCATATTGTGGCATCATTCTTGGTGAGGGTAAGATGCTACTCAAGGTCAGGGTCATACCGGCCTGGGCTACATGCTCAAAGAGCTCCCCTATGTCTCGTTTCATGTAGTCCTGGGAGGTACTTCTCAGGTCATTCACACCAGCATGGACAATGATGGAGTCATATTTGTACTTGCCTTGGAGTGACCTGAGTGCTTGTGTTATGTGGCGGATCCTAGCGCCCGACAGGCAGCTCACCGTGACCTTCTCCTTGTTCAGCCTGGTGAGCGGGATGTCAGTGTACCTGACGATAGAGTCACCTATTACAAGTGTATCAGGTGTGTTGTTTAGCCTTAAGGGCTGTGACTGTTCGGCACACTGGCTTTGTGAGCTATGTGTTGCACATGTTTTGTTTTTGGGTAGCGGTTGCTTGGGTGTCTGCTTTGGAGGTCTCTGCTGCTTAGGCAGATTTTTATTTAGAGCCTCTGAGTATGTTTTTGTGTGTTTATGTGTTTGGTTTGCTGTCGTGGTAGGTCTTTGTGAGACTGGAATTGTAGTGAGTGTGGTTTCCTTCTCCTCCTGACTGGTTGCGCCAGTACTGAGTTGAGAGAGCTTAGCCTCCAGTTTGGCTATATGGTTGCATCTCTCACATGTGTTGGAATTTGTTGGGAGGAGGAGAGGGTTGTCTGTGTACATGACGCAGTTGTAAGATTGCCTCAAGATTCCCAGATTCACCAGCTGGACCGGAGAGGAGATTGACAACTGACCTTTGGACATGCTAGAATAGTATTGGGAATTCCTTTATAATTGAAAAAAAAGGGCCAATGGGGAACAAGGTACTCAAGGGGAGTTTGTGAGGGTGTAGTGCTTTTAATTTTTTAGTGCTGACTTATATAATTGCTTTAGTAAGCAAGTGCCAGGTAACTTAAATGAAGTGTGTTACAGGTAACTTAAATGCAAAAATGACAAACAGTAACTTTCTTTCAAGTGAAACAAGGAAATAAGTACAGTAAGCAATGCAGATATCACTAGGGATCCACAGAAGCGCTGAAAAGCCACGTTTTAGGTGGAATTAGCGTTTCAGGGAAATAACAAGCAAACAAGCATACAAACAAAGCTAGATTCTGCTGGCCTGGGTCTAGTCTATGCTACAGCAAACAAGGTGTACCAATTTCAGTAAGAAACAGTTCAAATATGCAGGCACTATAAGCCTTTAACCAGAAATTCCCAGCTCAGAAGGGCAGAGTCCAGCCTCTCCTCCCACAAGAGTGCAGACCACGAACCTTCTTAATGTAAAATAACTGGCCTGAAGCCCAAGTGCTTAAACCAGAACTAATACACTTTTAGAATAACAGACACTGAGCCCTCAATCAGCAGTTCCCAACTTAGAAGGATGTAAGCTACCTGTCCTGCCACCACAGTGCAGGCCACAAACCTTCCTAATGTAAAACAACTGGTCTGAGCCCAAGTGCTTAATCCAAAAGACTTAGAATGATAGCTACACTTTAATCAAGTTACTACCAAGCAGTAATAAATACAATTGAGTACTTTAAAGAATGCCTGGATTAGTGCTCAAGTTATACAAACAAAGCTAGATTCAGCAGGCCTGGATCTAGTCTATGCTGCAGCAAACAAGGTGTACCAATTTCAGCAAGAAGCAGTTCAGATATGCAGGCACTATAAGCCTTTAACCAGAAATTCCCAGCTCAGAAAGGCAGAGTCCAGCCTCTCCTCCCACAAGAGTGCAGACCACGAACCCTCTTAATGTAAAATAACTGGCCTGAAGCCCAAGTGTTTAAACCAGAATTAATACACTTTTAGAATAACAAACACTGAGCCCTCAATCAGCAGTTCCCAACTTAGAAGGATGTAAGCTACATGTCCTGCCACTACAGTGCAGACCACAAACCTTCTTAATGTAAAACAACTGGTCTGAAGCCCAAGTGCTTAACCTAAAAGGCTTAGAGTGAGTTATACCAAGCAGTAATAAATACAATTGAGTACTTTTAAGATGACGCAAAAGCAAAATAAAGTAGGAAGAAACACAAATACAGTAAAAGCAGATACATTTTTTTTTTTTTTTTTTTGAGTGAGCAAATGAGATGGGCCCAGGAGGAGTATCCAAGTGCAAATTTACAAGATGGGCGGGCAGTTTCAAAGCCACCAAGATCAACACCAAGACAAAAACAGGGAGGGTGCGCGGGAACCTACTGAAAAACAGAGTCACAGCTTCCAACTAGATATTCCTCAATGCAACACAAACAAATTACTTTAAATCATGTATTATTTGATAATCCTTGATGATCCTTTTGTCATGGATCTTTTAATAAGCTGTGACTCAGAAGCCAGGCAGAACCTTTAAGGATCTGATATTAGACCCTGGTTCTATAATAAGAGTGAAAGCCTGAGTAGAGCCCCAGTGACTCAGGTTTGGTTAGCAGGACTGGGCATAGGAGAAACAACCTTGGCAGGGATAACCGCCTCCTTCCCAGGTACTGCAGACTGCTATTGTCATGGTTAACTCATTAACACCTATATGATGTGAAATGTCACACCTTTAGCAGCCTACACACATATTGCATTCCATAGCATTTTCTGAAAAATAAACTTAAAAAGCATAGGCTTGACAAATGTAAATATTTTTCTAAACAATAAAGGTTATCATTACTATACAAATAGCAATGTTATTAGTAAGAAGTATTCTTTACAGTGATAATATTCAGTGGATTCATAGTCTTTTCCATAAATAGTGTAATATAAATGCACAGAAACCACAAATTATATTTTTGTAAACTTTCATAAATGTATTTTCATATATTGAAAACTGTGTAACCTAGACAAATGTTATTAGAACATTTTTTATTAACAGACACAAGCTTTCACATGACAAAAAGAAATTCCTGTATAAGTGTATGTTTATTGAGATCTTCACAAAAATATGAAAACATATGCATAATTATATAATTTATAACACAAATAATATGGGGTATCTCTCAAGATGTGCAACTTATACTATAAATATCAAAGACAGTTTTTTCAGCAACATCTAAGTTTTCATGTAATATCATGCAAGAGTTCATAAGTCATCTCTTTTTTGAAGTGTTAACTACATATGGAAACATTGCTTACTTCCATTCATAATTACTGTCAACTAGCAATGTATTGATATAAACTAGTATTGGCAGTGAATTGTCCTATCTCCAACACCTCAATAGTATGTAGGTCTCAGTTATGAAAATGTGAACATTCATTTGAAAATATGAATTGTAAGTGGTAAACAAAAAATAATTACTCCACTGCAGAACATAACAATCTTAGTGTCATTTTGTTAAATCCTTGCCCTTGCTAATGTTGCCTATCATTAGCTGGTATGTCACTTAGTTAATGAAACCAGATCTAAAAGAGTTCTGGATGCCATAAAGCAGTATGGGTGTGAACTGGAAGTATACAAAAAAGCCATTTTAAGCTCAAGTCAGGCTTGAGGGAATTAATATAGCAATAACCCACGCCTGGGAGTGGGTAATGCTAAATTTACCCACGGTTGGCGTGGTTTGGTCCCGAAGCCCGAGGACCAAAAAAGCCAACCGTGGGTAAATTTAGCATTACCCACACCCAGAAGTGGTTATTGCTATTATATGACATTATTTAAGAAAAGAAACTGTTACTTTTCTTAAATAATGGCATAGTATAATGCCTGTTTACTGCCCTTCCGCAGATGTCTGGCATCCGCGGCAGTTCTGATGTACTGCGCGCCTGCGCAGTACATCAGAGTTGAGCAAACGGAGAAAGCAAGATCTCCGTTGCTTTTTAGTGTCTCGCTATGTTAAATGAGTTTAACATAGTGAGACAGTTTTAAAATAAGCAACGGACATCTCCGTTGCTTATTTTAAAACTGTCTCGCTATGTTAAACTCATTTAACATAGCGAGACACTAAAAAAAGCAACGGAGATCTTGCTTTCTCCGTTGCTTTTTTTTTAAACACTGCCTCGCTATGTTAAATGGGTTTAACATAGCGAGACAGTGTTTAAAAAAAACGAGTTATACTAATGGAAAAAAGTCCGGGCGACCGGACCTTTTTCCATTAGTATAACTCGATTTACAACGGGCACGCTGGCCAATCAGCGTGCACGTTTTGGGGGGATCATGGTATAATAATCAGTAACAGAAGCTTTTGCTGGACAGATGTCAACATCATCAGAAAGACTGATGTTTGGTGGAATATGTACTTGCCAACACAAGAGTTCAGCTTTACTGAACATGTATGAATGGCTGCTCCAGACTTTTCACAACCTTGTCATAACCTTGCATCAGCTTTATAGGATTTACCTAGAACACTGATACTATTTACCTAGCTTCCAATATTTGTCCATGCCATGCTCTTCAAGTTTGCCAAGTGATGATGGTGCTGGGTCTATATTATATGCTTGAAGTTTTAAAACTTCAATGCTCATATGATTGACACCATATGAGTGAAGTTTTAAAACATCGAACATATAATAAAAATAAACAAAAAAGAAACTACCTGAACGTTCTGAGCAGGATGGCAAGCCCCCCTGCACCCCCTCACACCCCCCGCTACTTAAATATGCCAACTCCAAGATCGCACTACAGTGAAGTAAAGGGAAATATTCCCTATGGCAATCTCCACTGAAACTTGCGAGCTTTCAAAAGTTCGCTCATATGGTTGATTGCTAATTGAAGGCTCAGTGTCTGTTACTCTAAAAGTGCATTAGTTCTAGTTTAAGCACTTGGGCTTCAGGCCAGTTATTTTACATTAAGAAGGTTTGTAGTCTGCACTCTTGTGGGAGGAGAGGCTAGATTCTGCCCATCTGAGCTGGGAATTTCTAGTTAAAGGCTTATTGTGCCTGCTTACTTGATCTATTTATTTCTAAAATTTGTGTGCCTTGTTTGCTGTAGCCCAGAAGTTAGTAGTTTATTGGCCATTTTGGGCTAATTTCTATTTCTTTCACTTCCCTGCTATAAAAAACACATTTGCGCAGTTTGGTGCGCCGGGCAGTGCCGGTTAGCTAGGGTTAAACTATTCCTGGCTCCATGAAGTCTACTCTTCAATTTTTCCCTTGGAACTAGACAAGCTTTCAACTTAAGCACTCAAACCATTCATTTCACAGCCCAGCACTTGCTCAAAACTCATAGCAAGCACTAGTTAACCCTAGCACTAGGTCCCCTATACTGTCCATACCAGCTAATCAGTAAAACAGCTCACTTTACCTATTCAGGCATGTCCAAAGAGCAGTTTCAAGTGTACTCTCCAGTCCAACTGGTGAATCTGGGCATTTTGAGACAGTGTTACTACTGCCTCATGTACACAGACAACCCTCTCCTCCTACCACCAAACATTAATATATGCGAGAGATGGAATTATACAGCCAAACTAGAGGCAAAGCTCTCTCAACCCAAGACTGGAACTGACAGTCAAGAGGAGAAGGAAAATACTTGCAGCACACCACCAGTCTCACATAGACCTACTAAACCAACACCGGCAAATAACACACATAAACACACGAAAACATACTCAGAGGCTCAAATAAAAATCTGCAAAAGCAACAGAGACCTCCAAAGCAGACACTCAAGCAATCTCCACACCCCATCACAAACCATGAAACACATACTTCACATAATCAGTGTGCCACGCAATTACAGCCCTTAAGGCAAAATAACATACCCAAGACACTAGTAATAGGAGACTCTATAGTCAGACACACTGATGTCCCACTAACTAGGCTGGACAAGGAGAAGGTTACAGTTAGCTGCCTGTCAGGTGCCAGGATCCGCCACATAACACAAGCACTCAGGTCACTCCAGAACAAGTAAAAATATGACTCTGTCATTGTCCATGTTGGTGTGAATGACCTGAGACGTACCTCCCTGGACTATATGAAAAGAGACATGGAAGAGCTCTTTGATCATGTAGCCCAGGCCAGTAAGACCCTGACCCTGAGTAGCATCCTGCCCTCACCAAGAATGATGGCACAGTATAAAGAAAAAAATGATCAATTTCAACAATTAGCTAAGTTTCTGGTGTCATTCAAAGGGGATCCAGTATCTGTACACCAGGGATGACATGCTCAATAAGCCACATTGCTTCATAAGAGATGGCTTGCACCTGTCACCCTTAGGCTTTTGAATACTGGCCAAGGCTTTTGCCGCCCCCATAGTGCTTTTTTTTAGGCAAGGCTCAAAAGACAAACCCACTACCATAAATAGCACAAGTAACCATAAACTGAGGGTAATGCTACTCAACGCCAGAAGTCTAAACCTCAAAATGCATGCATTCGAGGCACTCCTCAGTATGGAGAGCATCTATATCTGTGCAGTAACAGAAACCTAGTTTAAGGCTCCAGAGAGCACCCCAGCACTACCTGGCTATAACTCATACCATACTTTTCGGCCACAGAACCCGTACCGAAACACAAAAGGTGGGGGTGTGTCCATATTCATCAAGGATACACCTCCAGGTTAGTGGCACAATACAATGCCTCAGAGATCATCCATGTGCAACTAACAATGGGCAAAATTGCAATTCAAATTTTAGCTTGCTACAGATCACTCACCTTGACCCAGGACCCCCATTCTGTGTTTTTGGAGACAGTGGAAAATATAAAGGTCCTACCAAATGCCCTAATATTGGGTGATTTCAATTACCCAAATATTAACTTGGAGAACTACTCAAGTACTAACTCCCTTGCCCAGAGCTTCCTAGAATTTATAAACTCGAATGCCCTGGATCAACTGGTCAATACCCCCACCAGAGGTGACAACGTATTGGACCTGGTCATCACCAACATGGGCGACCAGTGTTCTACACTGGAAGTCAAACCCTTGCTGGTTAGATCAGACCATAGACTAATCACTCTGGATATCCACATTCCACCCCCACCCCCAATCAAGGAAACCACCATGAAAAACTTTTCAAAAGCAAACTTCACATTACTTAAGACCAAGGTGGAAAGGTTCACAACCCCCATGCTAAAGGACAATGCTGTTCAAGCTGCTGAATCCCTTACAAAGGCACTCTATGAGCACCTGCAAGAATGCATGGATTGTGCTATCCAAAGCAAAACCAAGATTCACTCCTCCAAGAAAAGGAAACCAGTCTGGTGGACACCTGCCATAAACAAGCTATACAACAGAAGGAGGAAACTAGTGCAGAAAAGAGTAAAATCCCAAGAAGGGAAGACATCCCTGATCAGTATCAGCAAGAAACTATGATCCCTCATAAAATAATCCAAGGCTAGCTTCGAAAGAAAAATTGCCAAGGACTCCAAAGATAACCACAAAGCATTCTTTAGCCATGTCAGGAACCTAAATGGAAACTCTCAGATCTGCTCTGAGTTAGTATAGAATGGCAAAAAATACACTGAACCAACTGATATTGCCAACATTCTGGCAGACAGATTTAGTGCAAACTTCACCCCCCTCTCACCCCCTAAAGGGCCCATAACCATACCAGAAGAATGTAGATCCCCGGCAGTCACTGACACACAGGTTAAAACAGCCCTATCCAAAGCCAAAAATACAGCTTCAATGGGACCAGATAGTGTCCCAGGCTGTGCCTTACATGAGCTCCAAAATGAACTAACACCTCATCTAAACACACTGTTCAAACTCAGCCTCTCTACAGGCTATGTACCCATAGAGTGGTGCACATCAACAGTTATCCCGCTCCACAAAGGTGGAGACACAACAGACCCCAGGAACTATCGCCCTATAAGCCTGATTAGCCTGGTCTGCAAGGCTATGGAGTGCATCATCATGGAACTCATTAACAGAGACATTGGGAACCTTCAAACATTGGACCCTACCCAGTTTGGCTTTGTTAAGGGCAGATCATGCCTCCTAAACCTGGTGGACTTCTTTCAGACAGTTACCAAGGCTTTAGATGGGGGAACGAAGGTCCACACAGCCTACCTAGACCTTGCAAAGGCTTTCAACACCATTCCCCATTCTGGTATTATAGACAAGCTCACCAGCCTGTACATAAACCCCCTACGTCACAAGATGGGGTGCCAATTGGCTCATGGATAGAACCCACACGGTGAGAGTTGCAGGCTCTAGGTCCAACTCTAAACCAGTTACAAGTGGCATCCCCCAAGGCTCAGAACTGGAACTCCTCCTGTTCGGTATATACTTCTCAGAGGTATAGGTAAGCACAGGAGGACTATGGCTGACCAAGTTCGCAGATGACTGCAAAGTGGGGGCCATAATTGACTCTCCAGCTGATACAGACATCCTCCAGAAGGGTCTCACTGAGACAGATACCTGGTGTCAAAATCATGGCCTCAAGCTAAATGCCAAAAAGTGCGTAGTCATCCCCTTTGGAAAAAACAAAGTACCTGCAAACTACCTCATACGTGGTAGTCCCCTAAATATAGAAAATGTAATAAGGGGTCTGGGGACCCATGCAGATAGTAATCTCTCCTTTGATAATCATATTTCCAAAGTGGTTAGAAAATCCTTCTATGTGGCCCACCTAATCACAAAAGAGTTCACATCTAGAACAAAAGAGGTTATTGTACCCCTCTACTCATCACTCATCAGACCCATCATAGAATACAATGTCCCATTTGGGATGTACCTTACAAAACATCTGCAACAGCTGGAAAGACCACAGAAGTACCTCACCAAGAGGATTACTGCCTTCAAACAGATGCCCTCTGCAGCCCGACTAAAGAAACTCCAGCTGTACTCAGTTGCATACCGCTTACTCAGAGGTGATCTCTGCCTGACATACAAGGCCATGTCCAACCCGGAATTGATGGACATGCTCCACCTAAAAAAAAAACAAATCCCCAAGAGTCACATGATCTAGGGATCTAAACCTCACCACAACGATAAATAGGACATGCTGGAGGGATAGATTCCTGTCCCAGAGACTCCCCATGCTTTGGAACAGGATTCCAATCTACATTAGGCAGAGCCTCTCACTAACACTCTTCAAGAGAAACCTTGACGAGTGGATGGGAAACAGAAAATTTACCCCCAGGATCACTGCAGTGGCTCTGCTGGGCAGAGGGACAGGGAACTAATGGCTCTGCTGGACCGAGGCACAGGGAACTAATCTAAGGGGGTGGCGAAAGCCAACACATTCTGGCTAGGCTTATAGATGCCCTCGGGCAGATAACCTAGTACTTACCTATGAACCTATCAACCTATGGTATCGACCATATGAGATGCGACCTTTTGAAAGTTCGCGCTTCTGATATAGACCCAATGGTCCTGCAGGAAACTTTGAAGACTCAGTCACATATATCTGAGTGACTGTTGTAAACAATGAAATGTGTTTTCCCATCAGCTTCCCCTTATGTGACCCCTTCTTTATAGAAGACCCTAGGCTCTGTAGGTCCACTGTAAGTTGTTCTTACTGTGACTCTGTGCTTTCACACCATAAATATCTCTGAGTATCTGTGGAAAAAGAAATGGACTTTCTTCATCCCACCTGTAGATCCTGTGGTTAAGGATGTCAGTTCTGTTGCATAGAATCATCTTGACACCACTTATCTGCTCACAAGAAAAATTGGATGTCCTCTACAAGCCCCCAGCTGATTGGAGAGATCACCTGTGTCCATATCAAAAAGGTCACTGCTGTGTGAGCTTATCTGTTGTAGAGGGCAGACACTGCATCTTGTC
This sequence comes from Protopterus annectens, assembly GCF_019279795.1. Classification (NCBI taxonomy): domain Eukaryota; kingdom Metazoa; phylum Chordata; order Ceratodontiformes; family Protopteridae; genus Protopterus; species Protopterus annectens. The sequence goes on from NC_056739.1 coordinate 1,302,329,814, forward strand.
TCCATACCAGGTGTTCAGATGTCTAAATGTATTTATTTATTTAGTGACATTTGATTACCTGGAAAGTCCGAATGGGTAGAATCCCATTTTCAGAGGAGGCCTGGGGAGAAAAGCTCCAAATTGTAAAATTATTGTTCTTAAAATGTTTTGTAATAATCTTCAAAAATAAAACAAAAATATCTGCAGTTTAAATAATTATAATAAATTAAACATAATATAAAAACATTGGTTACGAATTGATACAAGATATATGATAATCATTTAATATTTAGAGAAATTTTAGACAGTTTGTAGAAAAATTAAAGGTAAGTTGATCTAATACAAATAGGAATTGCAATATAAAGTGAGGGAAAAACAGACTTGTGGTATACTTAGAGAGAAAGTCAGGGAAGAGAATTAGATAGCAGTAAGGAAGTAAGTGAGGAAGGGCGAGTAAGGTGGTATAAGGAATGAAAAGGTAGCTGTTCACACTTAGGGATATAGTTTATCCTGGTTTAAAGCAAGAACAGAGACAGATTTTAGCTAGGAAGTCTTTTGGAGTGGTTTTGGAAGATGGGGGAGAGCATATAGACGTGATGAATACAGGTAAGGAGTTGCAGGCCTTAGCAACCTTATATGAGTACAGACAATGCCCAGCCTTGCCTAAAGCCTTTGAATGGATAGTTATGATGGTTTCCTCCTGTGCTACATCCTCGCAGTATAGATCTCCAGATTCCAGTCTTCCATGCTAGAGCATGTAATGGAAAATATTCCATTCACCCTAGCTCATGAGTCAAGGCAGACGTTATTAATGTCTTAAGTCATAACATGTATAGTGAACTTCATATCCATCCACAACCCCTTTCCCCATTTTTCCATGTGAGAGTGGTATCTATAGCTCACTGTAATTTTTACTGTGCTAATGCTGGGGCCTGGAAAGTTTTCCCTATAGGATACAGTTGCTAAAAATGAGCTTAGGCAGTCCATTGTGAATCCCATTTTTCAGTAGGATTTCCTGTTTGGTAACATTCCTAAAATCTGATGAACTCTGAAGAAAGTGAGAGGTTTTGACCATGGTAGAGTGCTGTTCTTGAGTCCTTTGATCTCTTTATCTTCTTTCAGGCCAGGTGAGCCCAGAAGAAAGTAGTTAGCCCCATTGCAGACTGTTAAGACCTCAGAGATTAATACCTTGACCTGCAGTTATGAACAAATCTTCCAAAAGGGTGACCTCAGAAGCAACAGTTCTGTCACTCATCCAGGGCTTTATATTAGTCAGTGATTCTCTGAGTTCTTCTTAACTTGGAGAGCTGCCACAAAACACTAGTGTGGTCTGAGCAAGGTAACAACCACATGTTATAAGCAACTTCCATAGCAGAAGATTAAGGCATCCGAGACCAGTACCCTGACCAACAGTTCTGATAAAATCTCCCAGAAACGTGACCCCACCAGCCCGGCAACCACAGTTCTGTCAACTGGATATTATGTGATTTGGTAATTCTCTGAGTTCACCTTGGCTCAGAGAACCATCACAGAGTGTCAGTGGGTTCTGAGCAAGGTCACAACTTACCACAAGTTAGGATGCTTAGATTGTCAAGGAAAGGTTCTTTACAGAGACCACATTATCTCCACAGACATGTTAATGCAGACCTAGAATCTACTTCTTAAATATAACATGGAGACCAGAGTGACTCTTTTTCAAGGCAATAGGAGAAATTCTGCTTCTGCCTGTTTCTTTTTTGATGAACATAGATGTGTCATATTTTGTTCTTAAGTGACTTCATTGAGTACATCTTCTGTATCATTTTCCTGATAGTGACTTTTCCAGATAGCCATGTCCTGCTGCCATAAGTATCTTGGTCTTTTTGGATGTGATTGATGCATTTTGCCATATTAGTGTTTGGAGTACACACATGAGGTTCCTTTAGTTCAGTTTGTTTGGGCACCATATTAAGTAAAAAATGTAGGTTTCTGGTTACTTTTTTATTCACAGAGTGTTTACCAAGGTTTTAGCTATTATGATATAATCCTTACAAGTGGAGATGCCTCTATGCATTCCCACTTGCAGGTGACTGGCTCGGCTCCTCATGGCTCCATAAATGGTCTCTGTAGTATTGTCCCTGAGTTTTCTTCATAGAGTAGGAAATTTCCTTCATGAACATATCTTAGAAGATTGCCTTCATCAAGGCAGAGTTGTATGTTTCCCATTGTCTGTTGTTCCTGCAGGAAGGGAGTGCCTATGAGACCATGGCCTTAAAAGACAAACTGAGGACACAGCACAAGCCTCAGCTTTAGGCCCTTCTGCCCATTCTGGTCTTAATGGCAACTACATCATCAATGACCCTTTTACATGCACAATGATACAGGTTTTACACCGGACTTTGAATTCCCTATGGCTGCTTAGTAACCATGCACTTGTGGATCTTTTTATGTTGTCATCCTTCGTACAGCAGAATTATTCTCATTTTATGAAGATTTTTTTTGCTTTCATAAGTGTGATTTGTAGCTTTAAATGCCAAGGGACTAGCTAGAGAAAACTGCATGTCATGTGGTACACTTTCTTCTAGAGTGCTTAGCCTGATTAAAGACCACATGATGGTTAGTCACATATCCTTACTGTATCTCTTTTATTTACTCACCATCATACTAAACCTAGAAATATTGAACAGGGGGAATGGGTAACCCATTATGGTTCCTCTGTGATAAGGTTCCACATAAACCATATTGTGTGTAATGGTAGTGTTAACATTTTTATTTTCATAAATGTTCTAGAGATGAAACTGAGGCTAAAGTTCTTCCAGATCCAGTTTGCCAGCCAGTCAATAGCATGGTACCTGAGCAAATAAGGGGGTAATCACAACTTCCTGCATGAAGAAGTGTGAGTCTGAATGGGCCGTAGATGGAAATATCATCCTTTCAGCTGCTCACATTATTTGAGATGAATGTATTATTAACCTCTCCACTCCATTCCTTTTCTCATCTCCTACAGTTGAGGATTGAGATAATGGGTTGTCTCAGGGCTAGGATGTTTTTGGGATGGCTTGTAAAGATTATCTCAAACATCACTATTAACTGATTCAGTGTTGGAAGAAGCAAAGTCAATAGCACAGGCTTGAGTTCAGTCCATGGACATGTACCATGAATTCTGTGGAACACTTTTCTTTATTTTTACTTTGTTTGTTTGTTATCTAGTAAACACATTGAAGACAAGAATCTTTTTTCAGGGACAGACTGGGTGCACTGTATAATAAAGTGATATGCTCAGAGTCTCATACAGTAGTTAAATGGATGGTGATGAACTCAAGTCCCAGATTATAGGAAGCAGCTTGATAACAGCTCATGGCCTTAATCCTTTGCTCTAACGGCCAGTATGTTCCTCATGTGCTTATGGATTATTTAACTACTCCTGCATTTGAGGAGCTATGGTGGCTACACCTCAAGTTTATGTCCCAAGATCTGGTGCTAAGGCTTTTCTTTCTGGTCAACAATATGACCATATGCAGGCAATGCCCAGAGTCACAACTTCTTACTTGTTGATGATGATGCAATGAATGAGGAATTAGAGACCCAAGTGGCCATGGTGGACTATGGAACAGATCCAGACCCAGTTATAGACTTGGACTCTGTCTTTTCTTCATTTACTGTTCCTTGGTGGGAATCACAATATATCTCTACCCATCACCTCAGTTGAGGATCCACTTATTGCTGGCGCATGCTAATCATTAATGAAAATTTCAGGTTTCTCTTTCCTCTGCTGCTTAATCATACCAATGTACTTTTTGTGGCCTCTAATCTCACCCACCCTATCCAAAAAAATAAATAAATAAAACTCAGTTCCTGTGATAGCCCTCAATTGCAATATGGTACTCACAGACACATTCTGATGTCCTAGATTTAGATGTTAATCTAGAATATTTCTTATAGTTGCATCCTAGGATGAGACAGAAACATAAGAGCAGCTAGAAAGAACATTCTAATGTCCTTCTTTAAATCACTGTTACAATATTCCAGTACTGATGTGTTATCTCAGTGAGGTAAGCTGATGTCCTCCTGACATACCAAAGCCATAAACCTTCTATACATTCATACAGTTAGCATGTGACCTCAGCCTGCATGTGTAGGGGTACATAAATGGATGCAAGAATGTAAGATCAAACTATCTTGCCACCAGGTGAATGCAGGTTATTTGCCCCTGTTGGTCTACTCTTCATTCTGTTATTAGTTGCTATCAATTGCCTAGATTTAGCTAAGTACCCTGTTGGTGAACCTTCTTTATTACAGGTCTATATTACATCGTTGAACTCACAGGAGTTCGAACGATGTAATATCGAACCATGAAGTTCGAAACCCAAGAATTAAGAAAACAGAATAGCGATTTTTTTCCCCAGGGAAAAAAAATCGCTGTTCCGGTACAAAAAAAAAACATTTACACTTTAAACTTAAACTAATGTGGGGGGCTTCCCCCCCACATCCCCCCCCTAATTAAATATACCAACTCTGAGATTACACCACAGTGGAGGAAACAGCAAAGCCCCGAAAACGGCCCACCGATTTTTTTCCCTGGGAAAAAATCGGTGTGCCGCTTATTTTAGATTTAACATTTGGGTTCGATATTACAATGTTCGGACTCCTGTGAGTTTGACGTTGTAATATAGACCCTTTATTACATGTGTTTTACAAAAAGATTTGTTAACATCATCTGAGAGAGGGAAATGTCATTGTGGTAGGTAGATCCCTTATAAAGACCTCCAATCCCAGTGTTTATTCTGTCTAGGGGCTGAACATGATTACAGAAATTGCAGTATCTGACAATTGTTTGTTCCTAAACACTTCCATACTAGGCTTTCTTCAGTGAATACTTATTTAGAGACCCAGTGTTTGTTTAAAACATTTCAGGAGAAAAGTAAAATGATGTAGGACTACAAATTGTTATCACTTCATTTTCTAGGTAGCATTGAAATCACCCTTCTAAGTCAACTTCCTTTGTTTGTAGGGACCAAAAATCCTCTCAGAAAGGCAGGAAACAACCCTGAAAAGTTGTCATGAGAAACCCTCCAGAGAATCAAAAACTGGAAGATAATCTCTCTCCAGACAAATTAGCATCCATCTGACTATCTCCTGCATCTCACAGTATGGGAGTTCATCACTACAGACAAGCGGTTGTTGTCTACCATTCAAAAGGGTAGCAAAATGTCTTGTAAAGAAATACCTTCTTTGAGGGATTTTCCTACACCGGCCCCACCCCACCATTTGGGTTCACCTCTTTCTACCTCTGTTAAAGGATCTTTTCACACAGAGTACAATAGAGTCAGTGCCTTTCTTTGAGAGAGCTAAACACAAACAACTGAAGCACTAGGCGTTCAAAACTGCTGCAAAAACGCCAAATGATGCATATACCCTGTGGCAATTCCTTGTATACACAGATGATACAACTGAATAATCCAGAAAAATAGAACTTTTATTGCACAAAATAGATTAAGCGCTTTCACCTACATAGGCAAAACTGAGCAAAAATTCAGAAAGAGAATTTATGCACATAACTATTGTATAAAGAAAAGAGATGAAAAGAATGCCTTAGCAAAGCATGTTATTAATAAGGGAATAGAACATCAATTTAGTTTTGGCATTTTAGAAATAGTTATACCAAATCCTAAGGGTGGTAATACGAAAAACGTATTATCTTATAGAGAAAGTTATTGGCAAATTTTAACAGATGCGACCACCCCCCCAGGTTTAAACGAGAGTATTTCTATGAAAAGTATATTAGAATATTTTTAATATTGTTTTATGTATATATATATTTTTCATAATATCAAGTTATACTGTTTTTAGTATTTTAAGATCTTACAGACCAATTTGATGTGTTTTAATGATTTGACATGATATGAAATTATAGTATATATGAGCATTGAGTGTATATAGCTTTAAATGTGTTAGATATAAAGTTTTGGCGCCAAATTAACACTATATAGGTTACAAAATGTATTAGAGAGATATTCTGATGAAGCCTACGTTGTTAGTAGGTGAAAGCACTTAATCTATTTTGTGCAATAAAAGTTCTATTTTTCTGGATTATTCAGTTGTATCATCCGTGTATACAAGGAATTGCCACAGGGTATACGCATCATTTGGCGTTTTTGCAGCAGTTTTGAATGCCTAGTGCTTCAGTTGTTTCTTTGAGAGAGGAAAAGGTTTTTACTTAATACTTTACTTTGTTCCAAGAAAGGAGGGCATTTGAAGATCCATCTTAGATCTGTCTCAATTCAACACCTTCCTGTAGTTATAATTTACCAGGATGCAGTCTCTGCAAATTATTCTTCCTTTCATCCTTCCCCATGCATTACTAGTCTCTCAAGACTTGAAAGGATGCTTACTTACATATTGCTATTCATCCCATTTGCAGGAAATTTTTCAGATTTTTTTTTCTTTTCATCACACACTCAGTTCTCTGCTTTACCCTTTGGCTTATCTACCACCTGCTAGGTTTTGCAAAGTGTCTCACACCACCAATTGCTTTTTACTGGACATAGGGAATACAGATATTCCCATAAATGGATGATCTCCTTATCCAGGTCTCTTCCAAGGACACTCTGCATCTTAGTTTCATGAATTCACTGCTTGAGTGATAGGAATTCTCTTTCAACCTCAAGAAGGATTCTCTAAATCCCTCACAAAATAAGGTCTTCTTGGGCTGCAGTCTGAATACCAGCTGATGACAGCCCCCCCCCCCCTCCACCTCAGGAGAAGACTCTATTCCTTTCCACGATCTTTCAATCTCTCCTTTCCCTCCATTCCACTTCCGCAGTGGAAATTCTAAGAACTTTGGGTTAAATGGCAGCAACCATTCTAATGGTGCCATTCCCCAGATAACATATGAGAAAGATCCAGTGATACCAAAAATATCATTTGTCTCAACACTGTCACCCCCTGGACATCCAAATCCACCTCTTGCCCCTCATGAAGAAAGAATTGCAATGGTGGATTTCCCAAATTCCACTCAATCTAGGCTTACCCATCTGCCCAAACCCTCACAAGCAGGGTCCACACACAGATAAATCATACCTGGTTTGGGAAGCCTGGATGGGATTCACAAGAGTTCAGGGCCAGTGATCCCCCTCTCTGATAAGGGAGCACATCAGTGTCAAAGAAATGAAGGCCATTATTCTGCCCTTTCAGTTGTTTTCTGAGCTTTGGAATCCGGAGGCTTTCAGAATTTTTTCAGACACAACCACAGATATATGGTGCTTCATCAAAGGGTGTGACCAAGTCCTTCCAACTGTGCAGGCTAGTTCTTCTGGCGTGGGATCAGGACATAAATTCAGACTTGTCCCTACAGGCAGTTTACATTTCTTCTATAAACAACATTCTTGCAGAGTCCCTAATCAAGTCCATGGAAGACCCTCATGAATGGACAGATGCTAAAAAGAGAAGTCTTCCTGGACATAGTGCACAGATGGGGTATCCCTCAAATAGATCTTTTTGCCTCCACTCAGAATAAACAGCTCAAACTGTTTTGCTGCAACCCCTTGTCCCCAGGCCTGGAGGACTGATATCATGTCTTTACAATGGGGAGTGTATCACTATTCCTTTCACTCCCTTCCTCTAATCCCAAAGGTTCTTTCAAAGAGCCAAAGGGACAGACCAAAAATGTTGCTTGTGTTTCCTTTTTATCTGAGGCAGTATTGTTTCCCCTTCCTCTTCTTCTCCATCTGGCAAGGGGCCATCTCTATAAGTTACCCCACAAAGTGTAATTGCACACACAGAAAAAGTGCTGTCTGCTTCATCCCAACCTGCAGGTTCTCAATCTGACTCTATGGATGATAAAGTCTTAACTCCTTTCAGATACCAGTTTTCTGCGGATGTGCTTCAGGCTTTCCAGAAAATGAGGAAACCTGCAACTAGACACTTTTATATATTCAAATGGAAAGATTCTATATCTGGTGTCTTAGGGAGAATGAGGACCCCCTTCAGGTGGGTTCTAACAATTCTGTCCTATTTATGTGAACTTATCAGGACTGGATTAATTTACTCCTCCATTAAGGCACACCTGTTTGTTATCTCTGACCATATGCCTTTGAATTATTCCCATTTGCTCTCCTGACTTGAAGTTAAGCAGTTTTTAGAGGCATTCTTCATTTGTATCCTTCTATGAGAGCTATTCCACACCACTGGAATTTAAGAAAAACTTACCTTACCACTGTTTGAATCAGCAGCCTTTGTTCCTTAAAGTTTTGTACCTGTAAGACAATGTTACTGGTCACCTTTACTTCTGCCAGAATAGTTTATAAGCTGCAAGCCCTCATGGACATTACTCCCCCTTTCATGTATTCCATAAGGGTAGAATCTTTCTCAGAGCTAATCCATCTATCATGCCCAAGGTATTAAATGAATTATCATTCCTCCAGGCAATTCATTTACCTACCTTCTTTCCAAATCCACAGAAGAGGGGTATTAAATTCCCCTGCTCCCTGGATGTGCACAGACAACTTAGATTCTATTTTGATAAGACAAAAGACATCAGGAACTCTGACCAGTTATTTGTCTCCTTCCTGGAGTGCACATTGTGCAGTCCTGTCTCAAAACAGACAGTATCCAGATGGATCTCAAGATCTTTTTCTTTTTGCTATTTTTCCATGGCAAATCTTTGCCTTTTCCTGTGAAGGCCAGTTCAAGCAAAACAGTGTTCTCAGGGACCTTCTTCAAGGGCATTGACTCTATATCTATTTTAGAAGCAGCCACATGGTCTTATGTTCACGCCTTTATAAGACACTACAGAGGGAATGATTTTTCTAGGTCAAGGACATCCTTTGCCAGATATGTCCTCATGGGTTTCATAGAAATCCCCCAGGCTCATTTCCATCCACCTTACACAACTTTTAAGTTTGGGAATCACCCATCAGTACTGGAATTATGCAACAGTGATCTAAGGAAAGACATAAGAAGAACTAAGCATAATAGTAGATGCTTCACTGATCACTGTTGCAGACATGTATCTCTCCTTCCTTCCTTCCCCCTTCTGTTTTTTTAAACAGCTATGCCTCTTGTGGATGGGAGGGGGGATCTGCTCTCCTCCCTTTCTCTTCACTGATCTTTTTATCTCTTTCTGTTTTTCAGACTTCTTCAGGTTTTCCTGGTTCTAGAGAGTCTGAAGATCTAGTGTTTCTATGCCCACTTACGTACCTTTATGCCCACAGGCTAAGGTCATGCACTATATGTATCAGCATATAAAAAGTTTATGGCCTTGGTACACCAGAACATCAAGTCATCTCAGAAAGATGACATATCAGCATTAGAATTCTGTAATGTGATTAGTAGGACTTCTGCTGTTAAGGTAAGTTCTTACACAACTGTACTTTACTTGTGCATATAGAGATAAGACACCACAGTAATCTACCAGTATGTGGGACCATTAAATCATGCAGGTATGTTTGCTAGTAAAACAGTAAAAGCACAACATTTTCTTTGCTGAGGTCACCACCGAAGGTTGGATTTTATAAGATAATGTTGTAAGATAAAGTCTAATGTTATATCTGGAGTTATCCTAGTTTTCCAGTGCAGGTTTCCTATGGAGTCATTCTGTTCTCAGTTCATAGCTATTCTATGGACTGAATGATTACTTAGCAATAAATGCAAACTGTACGAATAAATATCAAAAATCTGTACACAAAGAAGTATAGAAACAACTAGAATGAAACTAATATCAAAACTGGAAACAAGATACTCATTGTTGAATGAACCAGTTTTGAGCATCTGTAGGTTCACCATGTACAGGAAAGACAGTATCCAACAACATAAAATAAGGTAAGAGACTATGTTAAATAACTATAAAATAATTCAGTACCCCTACCCAACATTGACAATATCTTATTCTGACCCCAAATCAATTCTGTATCTTTATGTAAAATACATTCATCTCTTCTTGACAGGTAACAAATCAAATAATAAAAAAAATACTTAAAATGTTAGACTTATCTATGGAGTTGGACCAACATGCCAAGTGTATTATATTAGGCATTTATGAATATTAAATGTTTACCTTCAGAAAGTAACAAAAGACCTGCTCCCTAAAAAGAAATATGACATTTCAGAAAGAAAACTGTAAAGGTTTCAACTCTTTCTAATAGAAAATACTCTGCATTTGAAGGCACAGCCACATATCTAGAAAAAAGTAACCAGAAAACTGGGGCTATAACAAGAAAAACAGATCACTTAAAATGTAGAACTGACATTTGTAGAGGGTAACTGCAAAAAAGAAAATTGCTGAAGTCTGATGTCAAAACAAATGGGTGATTCTGATAAAAGTGAAAGACGCCACACAAGTAGTTCATTAAATTATAATACTGTGACCTAAAATACAAAACCCTGCCTGCTGTCTTCGAAGTAATCAATGCCTTATAATGGAGTCTATATGCATTTGTATGCTTGTTTGCAAAATATGGGTGTATGTATTTCTACAGTGTTTGCAAAAAAAATCTCTCTCTCTCTCTCTCTCTCTAACCTGTACACATTGCAAAACAGAGTTAACTGAAAATACTGATACAGCCAAATTGTTTCACAGTATAGTGCATAAAGGTATATAATTATGTATACATTCCTGGTTTTGTACAATTTTATTCAAGTGCCACTGGGTTAGAAGGTTCATGTTCACCATAAATGCTATCAAAAAAGGCATTGTGTGTTTCTTTTCCCTCATTTGATCCATAGGCAATTAAGCCCAATATGGTGGTGAGCTTTTATTCTGAGGTACTGTCTTTTCATACAGCATATTAAGTTATGATCATAAATGTAAGTTTTGATGTACAGTGGATATAAAAAGTTTACACACCCCTGTTAAAATGCCAGTTTTTTGTAATATAAAAAAAATGAGACCACAATAAATCATTTCAAAACTTTTCCCACCTTTAATGTGACCTACAACCTATATAATTCAATTGAAAAACAAACAAATCTATTAGGGGAAAAATATAAAAAATGAAAAATGTACAATAAGTTGGTTGCATAAGTGTGCACACCCCTAAACTAATACTTCGTTGAAGCACCTTTTGATTTAATTACAACATTCAGTCTTCTTGGGTGGGAGTCTATCAGCATGGCACATCTTGACTTGGCAATATTTGCCTACTCTTTCTTGCAAAAGCGCTCCAAATCTGTCAGATTGCAAGGGCATCTCTTGTGCACAGCCCTCTTCAGGTCATGCCACATATTTTCTATTGGATTTAGGTCAGGACTCTGGCTGAGCCATTCCAAAACTTTAATCTTCTTCTGGTGAAGCCATTCTTTTGTTGATTTGGATGTATGCTTGGAGTCATTGTTGTGTTGAAAGGTGAAATTCCTCTTCATCTTCAGCTTTTTAGTAGACGCCTGAAGGTTTTGGGCCAAAAGTGACTGGTATTTGGAACTGTTCATAATTCTCTTCACCTTGAATAAAGCCCCAGTTCCAGCTGAAGAAAAACAACCCCAAAGCATGATACTGCCACCACCATGCTTCACCGTGGGGATGGTGTTCTTTTGGTGATGCGAAGTGTTGTTTTTGCACCAAACGTAACTTTTGGAATTGTGGCCAAAAAGTTCAACCTTGGTCTCATCAGACCATAACACATTTTCCCACGTGCTTTTGGGAGACCTGATGTATTGTTTTGCAAATTTTAGCCAGGCCTGGATGTTTTTCTGTGTAAGAAAAGGCTTCCGCCTTGCAACCCTACCCATAGTCCAGACATATGGAGATTATGGGAGATTGTTGTCACATGTAGTATGCAACTAGTACTTGCCAGAAATTCCTGCAGTTCCTTCAGTGTTGCTGTAGGTCTCTTGACAACCTCCCTGACCTGTTTTCATCTTGTCTTTTCATCAACTTTGGAGGGATGTCCAGTTCATTGCAATGTCACTGTTGTCCCATATTTCTCCACTTTTTGATGACTGTCTTCCACTGTGTTCTATGGTATACCCAGTGCTGTAGACATTTTTTTGTACCCTTCTCCTGAATAATACCTTTTGACAATGAGACCCCTTTGATGCTTTGTAAGCTGTCTGCGAAGCATGGCTTTTCCTGTAGCAGGCAATTGAGTAAATGTCAGGAAAATCCTACTAGGACAGCTGAACTTTATTTGGGGTTAATCAGAGTCTCTTTAATTGATGGCAGGTGTGTACCCAAGAAGACTGAATGCTGTAATTAAATCCAAAGGTGCTTCAACAAAGTATTAGTTTAAGGGTGTGCACACTTATGCAACCAGCTTATTGTACAAGTTTTAATTTTTTATATTTTTTCCCCTAAGAAAATTAGTTTGTTTTTCAATTGAATTACACAGGTTATAGGTCACATTAAATGTGGGAAAAGTTTTGAAATTATTTATTGTGGTCTCTTTTTTATATAATAAAAACCTGGCATTTTAACAGGGGTGTGTACACTTTTTATATCCAGTGTATGCTAAAGACTCCATGGCATCTGTCTACATTAAAAGTACTTTGGATCTCACCCAATATTTCAACCATATATCAGATAAGAGCATTAGCTTTACTCTTGGATATCTGTGTTATATTACTTAAAACTATCTTATTCAAACAAGTCAGGCAAAAGTATATTAAACTGTGCAAAAATAAAATGTTAATAAATGTAGTAAGATTCAAAGTACACTTTTCCAAGCTGAAACATGTTTTCCAAACATAAGTGCTGTTGTCTGCAGCAAGAAAGCCTGAAGTATTTCACACTGAAGGAACATTTGGTCAACAACACATAGATATATTTACAAAATCTTATGCAAAACAGTTTGGCTCCACAAAAGGGGTGGTAAGTTGTCCTAGTGACATCCAGTTAACCCCAGATAGTGGAATCAAATTAGATTATATTGAAAAAGAACGGTGCAAACTGGATCCAAACAAAGCACAGCGAGGAGACGGAATAAGTAACAATGACCAGAGAACACTTCAGCAAGAACTTACACTACCATTATATCTATTATTCACTAGGTCATATAAATATGGGGAGATTCCTCAAGACTGGAGACATGCACTTATTAAACCTGTTTTTAAGGGAAAAGGGAGTAGGGCAAACCCAGAATCATATAGACCCTTAAGTCTACTTTCATGTTGTGGAAAAATAATGGAGAAGGTAATACTGGATAAGTTATTGTCAGAACTGGATAGGTTGGGACTTGAAACCATATAGCAGCATGCATATGTTGAAAATGGATCTATTGCCACCTGTAGCATGATGTTCTATAACAATATAATAACAGCTATGAATGAAAAATTGTGTTGTGATGTGATTTATATAGATTTGACTTCAGCATTTGACAGGGTCATACACAAAACACTGATGAATATATTAGTACAACTAAGTACTGATGTACTGTTGATATGATGGATAGCTGCATGGCTTACAAACAGGACATGGCAAGTATCACACACCAAGTGGACAGGTAAAACTCTTGGTTACAGTCAAGGTGCCCCACAGGACTCTGTCCTAGGCCCTTACTTGTTTAGATTGTATCTTTCAGACCTTACTTTTTCATCTGAGGTATTCTACAGTCTATATGCTGATGACCTGAAATTGGATAAACTGATTACAAGTGTTACAGATAAGGAATGTCTGCAAAATAATTTGACTAAATTGACCATTTGTGCACAGGAGAATAATATGTTGATAAATGCATCAAAAACTAAGCATATGAGATTTGTGAGACATAAACTGAAAGGTGAATATTTAATACAGCACACAGTGATTGAAACTGTAGACTCATTTAAGGACATGGGTATATGGGTAGATTCAGCTATGAGTTTTTTCTAATCATATCAATCAATTGGCTAATGATAGTTATGGAACTATAGGTTGTATAAAAATATTTATAAAGTCTAGGAAACCAAACATAATGAAGTTATTGTTTGCTAGTTACATTAGACCCAAACTTGAGTAAGGAATAACAATATGGAAACCATATAGGAAAACAAGCATGAATAAACTGGAAAGAGTACAGCAGAAATATACCAAGGGCATCCATGGATGTGAAAATCTAAGTTACTATGAAAGACTAAAATATCTGAACTTGTACAGTGTCTCTTACAGATATTTAAAAGGAGATCGTATTCAGGTATATAGAGCATTTAGGGACAACTACCTCTGGGAATGTTTAGGTTTATTAAAACGTACTAGAGAATCATCAGATAACCTATGTAGAAGATTCTATAGGAATGAGAAGTGCACTAATTGGTTCTCTGACAGAGTAGCTGATGCTTGGAACAGACTACCAAATTATATTAAAGCAAGTACTAGTTTAGATATTTTTAAGAACAGCCAGGACATTTATTATGGGAACAAGTGTTCTGGTATATTGGCAGGCTAGAAGGGCATTAATGCCCGTGCTTGAAACATTTGTATGCATGTATGTATGTAACAAAGTTTAACTTAATTACTCATTAACCACATATGTTACTCTATTTATTTTGTCATAATCCAAGCAGACAATATTAATTACCAATGTTGCTGTATTTATTTCATTATAATACAAGCAGACCTGGTTCACAATCCTGTACTATTATAACATAGTATTTTTACAATATGGTGTGAAGATTTAAGGCTATATTCTATTAGATCTAGACTCCACATTAGACCTGGAGTTAATTCCCACAAACTACATTTGGCTATTGTGCAACTCTAAGTAAGTCACTTAACCAGATCCCCCCCCCCCCTTGGGCTATTACTTTGTGAAAATTGACCACAAAATCTGCACATGTATACATTACAAAAATTATTTAGGACAGCAGGACAGTACAGTGGAATGTGCCCCAACACCCACATGGCTATACCTCTACTATGGTCCATATAACTCATTTTCTTTGCATTTCTTTATATCCAGTAAACATGGACAGTAGGGGGACACAGACACCCCCTCTTTTGGGCAAACCAGATTAACAAATTTTTATAGGACTTTATGGCCAGAAATCATAAATGTTATAGCTCAGTTTTGTGGAGGCTCATCTACTGGCAATGCAGTGTCAAGGATACAAAGGTGAGGTTATGTGCAGTGGCAAAACATGTTAACTAGTCACCTAGTGCAGCACCTCTAGGAGTATTATAGGGGTGTGTAATATTATAATTTCTCTAGTCTGCATATGCATTGATGGCATAAGGAACTTTGGAGTAACATACTATGGATATATGTTGCAGAAGAGGAGGAACAGACTCACTGCCAAGTTGGTGAGGTTGGTGTGGATATCAAACAGCATTGCTGGCACATCAGTTAGTGTAAGATGGAAGACATTGTCCACTGGCTTTGTAGGAAAGACAGATGAGTTAAACTCTAGTTGCTGTCACATAAGGTTATAGGTCTTTTACATGCAATGCCCTATTATTTGGATGAGGAAGATGCTATAGGCTAGTCACCATATAAGTAATTTGAGGATATTAGAATCACTGCTGGGATGGGGACAGAAAAGACTCCAGTCATTGTCAAACTGAGTGTGGAAGAACATGGCCCAAACACTGTCCATGTTTACTGACACTGCAAGAGGTTCTTACAGCTACAAATACCTGGTGCCAAAAGTCAACACAAAAAGTGTATTATCATACCATTTGGCAAAAACACAGCCCCTACTGATTACAACATCAATGGCAACTCCCTAAGCACACAACCTGTGGTCAGAGACCTGGGTACTCAGGTTGACAACAATCTCACATTCGACCATCATGTGGCGGCAGTGGTCAGAAAAGCCTTTTACTTGGTTCATCTCATAAGTAAAGGGATTGCATCCAGAAAAAAGGAGGTTATTACCTCTCTGTACTCCTCCCTCATTAGACCCATAATTGAGTATAAAGCACTGTTTGGTATGTACCTCTCCAAACAGCTGCACCAACTGGAAAAGCCACAGAAATACCTCACAAAGAGAATCCATGGCCTCCAACACCTGTCCTATGTGGACAGGCTCAAATCACTATCACTTTCCTCACTATCATACAGATTGCTCAGGGGTGATCTGTCTCTCACCTACAAGGCAATATCGGACCCTGCCTACTAGATATGCTCCATATCTGTAAGTCTAACTCCTCGCGCAGTACCCACTCGATAGACCTAAATCTAATTTGCGACATCAACAAAACCTGCTGGAGAGACAGGTTTGTCTCCCAGAGGCTGTCCCATCTCTGGAATAGACTTCCCATACATGTCAAACAGAGTACTTCACTGACCCTCTTCAAGTGCAACCTTGATGAGTGGATGGGAAACCACAAATTTGTCCCAGGAGTTCCACCTTTGTCCCTCACTGACAGTGGTGACAGGTACTGACTGAGGTTTCTTTTTTGGGGATAAACTCTTGGCTAGGCATGTAAGGGCCCCAGAGCCATTTGCCTAGTAACCTCCTATGATCCTATGAATGTAAAGAAGTACAAAGAAGGAGAGTTATATGGACCACCTCAGTTGTATAACCATGTAGGTGTTGGGGTGCATTCCTCTGTATTGTGCTGGTACAGTAATAAAAATGGAGGGCACTCACTTGTGCTCCTTATCACAATGAGTCAGCCAAATACATTTTCAGTATTTTGAAAATAAGGGATTGTGGTTTCTGTAAAATAAATTTCAGTATTTTAAGTTTTCGGTCATGTGAAGTAGATCCGTATATACCCTAAGGCACATTGTATAGACAACTACTTGATCACACTGCATCAGAAACAATATCAAATAACATAGTTACAGTCTACCAGAAAACAAAAAGAAATATGGAAAGATTAAAAGTGGCACATCAACCTTAGCACTTTTGCTCACTTCCATATTTCAAAATGGTAGACCTGCAAAAGCATCACCCTCCATCAATGTATAAAGCAAAAAAATGCATTTGTTTTTGAGATTACAGAAATGCTATGTTACTGATGTGTTGCTCTTTATTAATGAGCATCCCCAGATGTTAGACATCATCCTGACATATGTTAAATAAGGTAGAATTGTATGTGCATGGAGAGATATCATCACATGCCCAGGGGTGTTGTGAGGCATGAGCCCAAAACATGAGTGGTAATATCTGTAACATGCACAACCCAAATACCTTATTGCAATTATAAAATGGTTATCTGTATTTATTTTCTTTGCAGTTTGACTTTTACATTTAGATATTTACATATAAAAATTATGGGGGGAAATCAATAAAGCCTACACAGAGGGATTTTCCATGTAGGCATAGTGGCACAGCCCCAACATGGAACATGGCTACAGAGCAATCCAGTAAAGAGGGCTGAGGGGCGTGCACGAGTGTGCAGACACAATAGTGTCCACGGAATTCAAATCACCTCATAAGCTGGTGAAATCCATTCAAATGAGGTTGATTTGTGATCCAAGAAGCAAAAAGGCACCCATGTAGGTGTCGTGTTGATAGAAACCATGTACCAGACTGTAAAATTTAAACAGGGGCTGTAAAAGTCCAAAAAATTGCGGATATGGCACTGTAGGCATGTAAATGGCCAAAATATGGCCAGTGAGTCTAGAAAGCAATGCAAATCATTAAAAATATATATTTTAATACATATATTGCATTTCTGTGGCACAGCGACATGCAAACATGCCATTACAGCAGAAAAAAAGTGTAAAAAATGAAAATTAGACAGTTGCAAAAATACTGCATTATAATGCCCAGCATACAGAGTCTTACAATGGCAGGTGTCAGTGGTTGCTATGGAGGCAGGTCCTGGAGTAGGGAAGTACTCAGTTAGCTGTATGTAAATGAACTGGGGTTACTGAATAGCAAAAAGGCTACAGTGTCCACAGATACAACCAGTGGTAGGGCTAGAACCATGTAGGTAGTAATGCAACAGATAGCTGACATCAAAAGGGGGTGTGTCATGCTATGTGTAAGTGAACTGGAGCTCAGCAGCACCTGTTTGCCCTCAGCTAAGAACAGCTAAGCAGGGTGGGCGTGTCTGATGCTGCTGAGCTGTGTTTAGCCCCATGGCATGTGTTTTAGCTGATTTAAGAAACACAGAGCATGCCCGTGCTTGGGGAGTGTCAAAACTGCTGAGCCCTGTTTACAGTAGTGCTGCGGGTTTGTGCAGCATGCCGCACTGATCAGCAGTGAAAGAATTAGAAAAAAAAGAAAACAGTCTGGGAAAGCCAATCAGGTAGAAATAACTGATAAGCTCTGTTCAACAGACACTGGCCCATTCAAAACCCCCAGTGCTATACCTATCAGCTGTAATGCAGCATAATGAGCCAATCACACAGGCTACATCTGTAGCACACCACTATAAAGTATGCATACATCCTACAATCTGATTTTCCCACATACTCAGTACCATTGGAGTACACACTTGGGAATTTTAACTGACAAAATTCTAGGGGCTGCTGCTGCTCTGCTACATCCGTATGCGGTTCAAGCTGAGGTCAGTGATAATGCTGATCCGGACAATGGGCCCTGACTGAGAAGGAGAAGGCCCAGGGTAACCTTCCAGGGGCTACATGAGCTGGAGATTGTAGAGCACTACAGGGTGGACAGGGACATACTACAAGAACTCATTGAGCTCTGCTACCCTCAACTCAGACCCACAGCCAACAGAGGGGAACCTATCCCAGTGGAAACAAAGGTATGTGTAGCCCCTAGAATATTAGCTACAGGTACTCTTCGAAGACCAACTGGGGACATAATGGGGGTCTCACAGGCATCTGCATCCAGGGTACTCCACCATTTCCTGGATGCCATGCAAGCACATACCAGTGAGCATATTTATTTACCCAGCACCGCCCTGAGGAGAGGGTCAACAATATGCATCTCTTCCACATTGTAGCACACTACCCTGTGGTACTGGTGCCATAGATTGCACTCATGCACATCAAAGCACCACCTGGTGAAGAGAGTATGGTCTATGTTAACTGCAAGGGGTATCACTCCATCAACTGCCAGGTCATGTGCAACCCCCTGGGCATTATCATGAGTAGGGCCATCTACTGGGGATGCTGGCTATGCACTGGAACCGTGGAGGATGATACCCATCAGAAATGCACACACACCTACTTATGAATGCCATAATGATGCACACGCGCAAACTAGGGACATCATAGAGCATGTGCTTGGGCTGCTCAAGTCACAATTCCACTGCCTTGATATATCTGGTGGAGCCCTGCAGTACTCTCCTGCAACATGTGCACACGTGTTCACAGTATGTGCCATGCTACACAATATGATCCTGTGGAAACAGCTGTGGCAGGAGCATCACAGGGAAGAGACACACAGCCACCCACCAGTGCCAAGGTCCCCACAGTCACAGGGGAACTTGGAGGAGGAACCCCTGAGCCTGTCCCTGTAGGCAGATATAGGCTTTCCCGGTATGCCCTGGCCTTGGTAAAGAGGCAGTGCATAGCACATGCACTGACAACCTAGGATCCTAGGGACTGACACCTCACTCCTACTCACACACATAGTAAAAAGGATGAAAATACACCAGAACCACAAACTGCAGGAAAATGATGGTGGGCGTATTCTGACTTCTGCTTTTAAAATAACTGATTTTAATGTTTGGTACGTTGTCTGATGAAGTCTCCAATAGTTGATGATGAAAGTGCTTATTTTGTTGTGTTTTTCTGCAAATAAAAGTGACTACAACTTCTCCTTGTGCATTGGATTTGTTTGCAACTTGCTTTGTGGTCCACGGATGCCTCCCAGATTTTTTGGTTTCCTATCATAAAAAGGATGTCAGCCACACCACACAACCTGTACCTTTCCATGTATTGGCTGTGTACTGAGACAGCCCTGAAGCACTATTATCTCAACTGCTGCAGGCACAAGGTGATTCACTCTTCTGTACAACAAATGATTGGGGTAGTAGACTGCGTTAGCATATGTGTGGACCTGCTGCATGTATGCAAGGGAAGAGAGTGGGCTACAGGGATATCTGCAGACAACTGACAGCTATGTGGGACAACAGGAACTATCTGTCCAATACTGGCTAACCCATAATATGCAGTAGGCCCCAAGCCAGCAAAACCCACTGCACTATGCCAGGGAATTAGAAAGAGTGGGGACACAGGACAGATGCTTGACTGTCAATGCTAGAGTCCCATACCCCCCAACAAACCTGTGTTCCCATACAACTGGAGTAACAGTATGTTTGCAAGGTAATAGCAGCAGACCACACAATCTCTGGGCTGTCTCAATCAACCTGGTGACATGTACCATTTCCCAATATGCAGGGGTCAATGTGCTATGTATGTCTGCGGTTGATAGTATCAGGACGTAAACTCCACTGCCTGTTGGCTGCCCTGACTTAGGTACATTACCATGGTTGATGGGGTACATGATTTGAGACTAGCTGAGCCTACTGTTTTGCATGTGAGCTACACCTATGGTAAGAGTTCTACAGAATGTCCATATGTCAGTATATCTTACTGCAATAAAGCTGGACAAAGACAGAGACAATGGAGGGACAGGGGGCCACAGATATGGACAGTACACAGCTCTGTGTGTAACTTAGACAGTGGCTAGTACAACAGCATGCTGTAACAAATCAGTGTAGCACCAGGATATAAAGGCTGTCATGTAACTATGTCAGTACTTAACAACAAGTCAGTAAGCACCTTCCATACCTCACAAATGTACAGTTTCACAGAATGTCCACATTCATGCCTCATATATCTGTTCTGTTTGTAATAACATTACAGTTTTCTGGCAAACTATTGGCAAATTAATAAAGGTTGCTGTAAGAAAATGACAGACAGTTTAGATGCACACTTCATGCCCATCAGAAAATGCATGCTAATACAAAAACATTCTACCAACTGTCTACAGTTGTAAGAGCAATATTAAAATCTTGTCCCCATATTTGGGCCTGTGTCCCACCATTATATATGGCCCTGTCCAGATTTTTGGCTGTAAGAGTTTGAGAGGTATGGGCAACATGTAGCCTTATAATAACAGTACAACACAAACCGTCTGAGGACCAGAGCAGACATATGGGGCACAATGCTGGACAACCTGCAAAACAGGGACAGTCAGAGGTGTGAAGTCCATAACCCTGTGTGTGGTGTTACATCTCTTACCCCAGTCACAGCATACCTACAACTACATAGAGCAGCAACTGCGGACAAAGCCAGGAACTAGAGCAGGGCAGGACAAAGGCTCACATATAAGGGGAAGGAGGAACTACTGGCCAGACAAATGTAGGAAGTACAGAATAGAACAGTTCATGTAGTAGCATGGGTTCCCTGTAGTGTATGGAGTCGGTAACCCAAATGTCTGTCAGCGGTTCCTCACATCAATCTATAATGATCTGCTACTGACGTACCAAGAAATCACAATGCTATGCAAAATGTATCAGACATATGCAAAACTCTGTTCAATCCAATACACTCTGTACACACCCTAGATATGGGTCAGATATTATGGACAGCACACAGCCAGGAAATCCCTCAGGCATTATATCAAGGAGGTGCTGGACTGTTTAATCAGGTTTAGCAGACAATTGGCTGTAGCATACAAAGTCCTGGACTGGAGTACAAGTAGGGCTGGCCTGGAGTCCCATTGTAAGTATTGATGGTCATACTGGGCATGCTCTTACACTTAGCTAATTTCAGCCCATGTCTGAACCCACATCCGACGATAGAACTGTAATGCCTGTATATCTCTGTGCATACAGACAGCTATATATATATCTTAACTGTCTCTCCCTGTCCCCATTAGACATAATTACCCTTATTTATCTGTATGTGGCACATATAAGATATATCTGGATCTGTTGAGTTTAATATAGATAAATATATATGGGTAACATATACATATATATATATATATATATATATATATATATATATATATGTACATATATATATATACACACACACACACACACACACACACACACACACACACACGCACACACCATATATAGAGAGGCAGACAGAGGCGTAGAGAGACTGAGACAGAGAGAGAGAGAGACCCAGAAAGGCATAGAGTAATGTAGTTGTGCAGCCACTCATACACCAACTGTAACCAGTTGTTGTTGTTGTTGTATCTTTCGGCTTTTCCCAGTTAGGGGTCGCCACAGCGGAACTCCAATATGCTAATGATTGGCAGTAGATTTTTATGTACCGACTTGCCAGGCCTGATGCACAACCTTCAACGAAGGTACGCCCATTCACACATGTCTCCACACAGAAGACGCTTTAGCTGAGAATCAAACAGGACAACGTCTTACTGTGAGGCGACAATGCTACCGCAGCACCACCAGTGTAACCAGTAGCCCGTGCAAATAGTATGATGAGCTCTAATGTGCATGTGGCCTGTTCCACCCTGTTAATCCCCCCATTGGATTACTTTACAGGGCCTGCTGGTGTCATCCACCTTAGATGCACAGTTAGACACTCTCCAGCAGCCACATATGTAGCACTATAGTACGTACAGCTAGATAAGTAGGGCTTCTAATCTCAAAACTGGCAACTCTGTGAGTGTATGTGTGTGTGTATGCATATCTCCTTGCAGCAGTGTAGCTGTCTTCCCTGTGCTTGTGTGTAAAGGTTATACCATTTTAAGGGCCTTTGCAAACCTGTTAACCCTCCCCCAGTTGCAACCTTTACAGCACCTGCAGATGTCATCCACCTGAAGAGTAGTGTCCAACACTACAAGAACATATAAGCTCCGTAGTGCATGCAATATGTATGTAGCAATATAGTATGTACAACTAGACAGGTAGGAGTTCTACTCTCAACAGGGGCAGTTCATGGTGTCTGTGTGTGTGTGTGTGTGTGTGTGTGTGTGTGTGTGTGTGTGTGTGTGTGTGTGTGTGTGTGTGTGTGTGTGTCCGCTTGCAGCAGTGTAACTGTGTTAGGCCCAACACCTATCCCATCATTCAGGTTGCAGTCCATGTTTAGTTGATGTGTCCTGTGAAAACAACTAAAGCAATACATAGGTCCCAAGAGTGTAGGGCAACCAACATTTCCTACCTGTGTGTAATAGTTGCATAAACCAGTCATTTTACATCAGAAACACCTGAATGTTTTGAGACATCGCATAAGCTAGGGAAATGCTTCAAAAATAAGATGTCATATTGGAAGACCAAGAGAAGTCCTGTCCTTTGCACTTGCCATGGGTATGTTTTGTTCTGCCAACTCTCGTGATACTGCAAGAAGTGTCCCACATTAGACATTCATTAAGATGACAACCCTAGTCTGTGTTGCCTATGTGTGTGCAATATGTATACATTTCGAGGCCCTGTGGGTAGCTGCTGCCCCTAAATAACCCACATGTATCTAGGCATGAATGCTAATCACCACCACCCACATATGTAGGTACTGACTAAGGCTGTGACAACTGTAAGTTGTGTGCTGTCTGTCATTGACCCACCAAATGATGTTAGCACACTGCAACAGGGTCTTACATCGGGTATAGACTCGTTCCAAGGTCCTGGCTCAAGCTAAATGCAGAAAACAGTACCATCAAGGACATGGCCCCACTGCTTGCCACATCATTGGTAACCCAATAAACACATAACCTGTGTTGAGAGACCTGGGTACTCAGTTTGATAACAATGTTGCATTCAACCATCATGTAGTGGCAGTGGTCAGAAAGGCCTTGTATGCGGTGCAACTCATAGGTAAAGAGAGTGCATCCAGAAAAAAGGTGGACATTACCTCTGTATAGTCCTCAGCTAGTAGAACAATAATTTAGTACAATGGCCCATTTGATATGTACCTGTCCAGACATCTGCGCCAACTGGAAAGGCCATGGTAATACCCACAAACATAATCCATGGCCTTCAACACCTGCCCCATGCAGACAGCCTCTAATCAGTAGTGCCCCACTCAGTATCAGACAGGTTGCCCAGAGGTGGGCTGTGGCATGCCTACAACCCAATGTTGGATCCTGCCCTTTAACAGCTACCCCATATATGTGAGTCTACTTCACTATGCATTGCCAGCACAACAGGCCTGAATCTGATATGCAACATCAATAAAACCTGCCGGACAGACAGGTTTGTTTCCCAGAGGCTGTCCTGTCTCAGGAATGCACTTCCCATACATGTCAAACAGAGTACCATGCAGACCCTCATCAAGTGCAACCATGATGAGTGGATGGGATACTACGAATCTGTCCCAGGGGTCCCACCTGTGTCCCTCAATGACAGGGACAACAGGTGCTGATAGATGATTCTGTTAGGGATAAATTAATGGCTAGGCTTGTTAGGGACCCAGGGCCATTACTGTGGTAACATTCTAGGATCCTATGACCCTATAGATCTACTGAACTCCCAGGTGACATGTATCAAGAGTAGCATGCTGTGTCAAGGGGTATGCATGCAAGATTATGCTGTCAGCCCCCATTGTCCCTGACACACTGTCTACACATACACACCTAGTTAACCATGCACATGTACAGCTGTACCTTGCTGACATCTCATTCCTGTGTTGCCACACTGCCATCCTGAGCCACTCTTTTGGCAGGAGTTCTCTGCAGTGTACACACACAGATACCTGAACAGAAACAGAAAAGGTCTGGGAGACAATGGTAAGTCAGCAATACTAACACCAAAGCACAATCATGGAACAAAGGTACATACAGTGCAATTTGTACTTATGACACATGCCAGTAGACACCACCTTACAGGGCATAACACTACTGCATTTCTAACTGTCAGTAACTGTACTGTAGTCACCCTGTGCATCAGGCACATATTAGCATGTCCCTGCATCAATGGTATGGATGACAGGGATGTGGCACAGGTATCATCACATGCACAGGGTGTGGTGTGGGGTTGCCAGAGGCCTAGGCTGTGCCACACAGAGGACATTGTGTGTGTGTGTGTGTGTGTGTGTGTGTGTGTGTGTGTGTGTGTGTGTGTGTGTGTGTGTGTGTGTGTATGTGTGTGTTTGTCTGGAGGGTGGCTGGTCAGCTGGGCCATGGAAAGGAGCTGTGTGTGTCTGGTGGTGACCTGCATATGATAGCGATTTGTGAGTGTGTGGGTGTACACAGTCAAGACACGTGCTAGACCTGCATGAGGGTATGCTGGACAGCTGTGGCCCATACATGGCAGAATGTAAAGTTCACAGTCTCCAGCCACAAACATGGTAACTGGTCCCGCCAGGAGTGGTACTGGCACCACCATGTTAGGGTCAGATGTAGTACTACTTGCTAACGGTGACTCATGACTGCTGGGTCAGCATGCCTCATGGGACTGCCCAGAGCCATGTGCCCATGGCCTGCCACTTTGTGGTGTGTACATCACCCCCCCTTTGTTATGGTACTGCCACTATGGGAGTGTGACTGTGCACAGCCATGTGGGCTCTCAGCTGATGTAGTTACTGACCTACAGCCACATGTCCAATGCACTCCTCCCACCACATTTCCATCACAGACATTGCACGGTTAAGGAGTGACAATGTCTCACCCCACCATCTATCCACTACATCTGAGAAACAATGTAGGGCATCACCAATGCCATGGATGGAGTCATGGATCCTAGGCAGTGATGCACCCATTATCCAGAGCATCCATCTGTGTTGTGTTCAGAACGTGCTCGTGCCTCCAGGGTAGACCGAAACATGCATCGGGTGACACGTCTGTGACACCTCTGACATGTGATGGATGGCCAGAAGTCCTCCTTTGAACACCCCAGTCAATCTGCCTGTGTGGGACCTCACCAGCTTCCTGGCAATGGCTACTGTCCACAGTCACAGATGCCATAGTCACCACACTCTCCCGTTCGATGCCACCACCCTCAGACTGTCCAGTATCTGTGAGCACAGGGCTGGATATGTGTGGTTATACTGACTGTGTGTGTGGGGACATTGGTGGAGGAAGTGGGTTGTCAACACATGGGATAGATTCTGCCCCCAACAACACCACCTGTGCCTCACTATGGCCACCATTATCACCGGAGTCCGATAAGACACTGACATCAGGTTGAGAGGGGGGACACACTGCAACCCCCATGGTGAGCTGTGAAGAAGAAGACAACATGATTACACTACTCCCTGCAATATTATGCCTACTGCTCCACGCACATGCACACATACAGGTGAGGTGCCACAACTGTAATATACATACCACACTGATCCCATGCACAACACACAAGCAGACCACAATGGGTCTATATCATGAGATCGGCAGGTGAAAATGTTGAATCTCACTTGTTCGATACCAAAATGTTGAACTCCAAGTTTCCCAAATGGCCAAATCACAGATTTCTTTCCAACAGAAAGAAATCGTTGGCCAAACACCAACGCCACACTAAAACAAACATATTTAAGTGGGGGGCTTCACCCCCACACCCCCCAACATGAGGGGATGTACCCCACCACCCCACCTAACTAAATATTGTAACTCCGAGACTGCACTACAGTCAGGGAAAGGGCAGGTGTCACAGAACGGCCAACCAATTTATTTCTGTTGGAAAGAAATCAGTGTTTTGGCTGTTCGGGAAACTTGGAGTTCGACATTTTGGTATTGAACTAGTGAGATTCGACATTTTCACCTGTCGATCTCATGATATAGACCCGACCACAACAGACACAGTCAAGACAGGCCCTTAACAAATGCAGTGCAGTTACATCCAGTTAATGTTGCTAGTACTATACACCTGTGAGATATGTGACGGCAGTGTATATGATGGACCTTCACCTTTAACACAGTGCATCCTTTTCCACCATAGTAATGCCCCCTATATAGCAGACTTCCACAAACTATGTGTGAATGTGTTACAGCTCCTGCAAATATGCTACTGTGATTACCAATGTAATGCACTGCAGTGAACCCCTCCACAACTGAACATACAAGTATTGCAATATGGCTAAGCTTAACAGTTGTGTCCATGGCAAACTGGCAGCCCTTAACATGCCTAGGGTATAGATGAACCATGACAATACAGTTGCACACTCACCAGCTACAGGATGATGGACTCTGGCCACAATAGCGGTACCTATGGAATTTTGGGGGAGAGGTACTGTCAAGAGACACAAATGTGGTATTGGTACAGGATAATATGTGCATATATCAACATGTACAGTACGAACTGTGATTCTGCCCACATTGCTGACATTCTCAGTATGTGTGCACACGTGTGTTACACACCCCCCCCCCACAAATGCAAAATAATCTGACATCTGTGTACAGGTATGCAGAGGCTGCCACTATGACTGCTACAGTATTAATGTGATGACCACAGGAGACTTACATGGATGCTCCTCTGCTGTGGAAGCTGTGCCACCCACCTCCACGACATATGGTGTGATGGATCTTTGTGAGCTGGTGGCTGGACCCAGGTTTGCCAGGAACTCCTCTGTGGCCGAGAGTAGTTGTAGTGTTGCCGGCCCTACACCGGTGCCAGCACAGTTCCTGGCCACAGCTGTGGCCCTTTGCTGTGCGTTATTTAGCATGTCTGTGGCACAATGTTGGCTGACATGATTCACCGATGCCACGAGGTCTGCCCACAGTGCACTGCAATGTTGCTGATCATGGCGACTCCTTGACAACAGGATCTGGTGATAGAGTCTCAGTCTGTCAAGTAGGGTAGCATTCTCCACGTCTGAAAATGGTGGGTTCCTATGTTGGTATATCACACCTGAAAGACAAGAAGAGGGGAACACGTCACAGGACCACATATATTGCTCTCCATTATGTACACACTGTGCACATCCAGATTTGCCAGCACTATCCTCCGCTAACTCCCACATCATACCTCACCATCTATCACCACAGT
The DNA here is from genome assembly GCF_019279795.1 of Protopterus annectens. Taxonomy (NCBI): domain Eukaryota; kingdom Metazoa; phylum Chordata; order Ceratodontiformes; family Protopteridae; genus Protopterus; species Protopterus annectens. The sequence goes on from NC_056739.1 coordinate 1,302,357,445, forward strand.
ATGTATGTGGCTATCAGCAACATAGTACCAATACATCATGCATTGTCTTCCTGATCTTGCTGTTTCCTGTTACTTGCTACATATTCTCTTAGGTGTTCCACTGCATTTTACTGTTGCACCTATTACTGCTTGTTTATGGCCTGTCTACATTGTATGCAGTGGTGTCAGCCTCCTACTCCTGTTTTAAGCACCTGGGCTGTAGTCCCCTCAGAGTCTGGAATATATGATTGCACAATGTCCTACAGTTTCCCCTGCCAGTCTTGTTGACATGGGCATCCTGGCACAATGTAGCAACTGCCTCATGTACACAACCATCTACAAACACCACCAAGGAACACAACTTGTGAGATGCAATGACACTAGGAACCTACAGTCCATGCTGTCAACCTGTCAAGGCCACATATCTGGCACTGAACGTGTTATCAACACAATCAGTACACCTCACACACCACCCACACCTACACAACACACACCCACTAATGCATAGGTTCTCAACATACACATCCACTAACAAAGGAGACCTCTGAGGCAAAGACATATGTGAACTCCACAGCCCTCCACAGCATATAACACACATAGCCACACACCTGTGTCCCACAGCCATGAATGTGTCACCATAAATAAAACATATTAGTCATAGGAAACTCCATTGTGAGACACACGGATGTGGCGGTCACAGAGGTTCCCCAGCAAGGAATACCAGGGCCTCACACATCTACCATACACAGATTAGCCCATCCCTCTACCCAGTTTCATGCAGACTCCTCAGATGTGACCTCAGTCTGGCATACAAGGTGATCATGGACTCCACCTTGATGGGACTGCTGCACAACTGCAAGTCAGGCTCCATTCTATTAACCCACACACACAAAATCAATGTGGTGTGACATCTACAGGACTTGTTGGCAGGTCAGAAGTGTGTCCCACACACTCACCCAGCTGTGGAATGGACACCCTGTCCCCATCAGCCAGGGCAGCTATTTACACCTTTTCAAGTGAGAACTGGATAACTGGATGGTTAATAGGACATACACACTTGGGATACCACCTGTGTCCTTGTTGGACCGAGGCATTGGATGCTGACTTGCATACACATGGACTAAACTCTGGGCTAGGCTTATGATGCCCTCAAGGCCAGTAGCCTAGTAACCTTGTATGATCCTAGGTATACCTGTTCTAGCCCATGTACTGTGACAGGCTGTGTTGTTATTTGTCCACACCCATCACTGCCATCTACTGTGGTGTGTCCCCTATGGGCGATGTCCCAGTACAATGTCATGCAGCCACCATCCGACAAATAGGTGAGTGGTACTACAGGTGTATGGAGACATTCCAGCAAAATCTGTGCTACACAATTGCAGACAGCACTGCAAGTGTGGTGTAGGTTATCTTCCTTGAAGGTGTCCAACATCTGCAGTACACAGATGTTTGCAAAATGTGTACATGTGGCTAATATGTGTGGACCCTCTGCCAGACAAATGTGGATGTCTGGAAAACAGTTGGACAATAGGTAATGGTTGCTCACAGACTGTGGGGAATCTGGCTGTCACACACCAGACCCCTTCTAAAACAGTTATGGCACATTAATATCTGGTACTGCATTCATTCCCTTACATTGTATGCTTGATATGTACACTCTGCTGCTGAGGTGGAGCCTTTGTCTCCCAATACACCTGGCTATTACCTGATGTCCTGCTGCAGGGGGTTAACAGGTACACTAGCCATAGCTCTCAGGCAATGAGATACAGGTGTGCAGTACACAGTGTTCTAGACAGAATATGTCAGGAACAGTCAGGGACACCTGGACAATGTGTGTAGTATGCCTTTGTGCCATTCACAGACTGAGAGGAGCTGACTGACAGTGCATCATGTGATATGCCAGTTGTATCCACCAGTACTTACTGTCACTATTGTGTAATATGCAATCCAATAGCATTCATACATGAGATTATCATTGCTGGGGTGATTCGGGAGCCAGAACTGTGATCAATGTCACAGCAGATAGAGACAAATGGGGAGACTGTAGGTGCTGGATAGCTGACTAACAGCAACATGTTATTCCAAGCAATGTTCTACAGACCCTAGTGTTGTAATCCCTATTTCCCATGGCTGCATCCCCCCATCTGCATCCCATTGCATGGGGGATTCTATTACATTCCTGGTATAGTGCTGTACTCCTTTGTGTGCAGAAATCCAGTGGTATATTATTTGGATAGTGCAGTCTGTCTTCATGAAGAAAGTCACAGACCTGTTTACCATAAGCAGCAGCTTGCCTTCTGTAGGTAATGCTCATGAAGAGGTGATTGCCTGAGCAGCAATCTGTGACTCACACTTGCTAATTGTATCCAGAACAGCTGGATTGCATTTTCATTAGCCAATGGCATTGCAACACAATGCTATAATTAAGGTCTGCATGTAGGCCTTGGCCCTTTTCCTGGCCTGTGAGGAGGACATTATCAAGGTGTGGGGACTACAGCATCACAGAGGGTATGTAGAAATACTGTCCACTGTTTGGACTGATGTGGTATGTCCACAGTTTTGCATACTATGTTTGGCCATTGTTAACAGACTTTCTGATTCTGTGGCAATTTACCGTTTAACAATATTTATTGGGGTCAGTAAGGAGACAGACAGATGTGAGTGCCATACATCATTTTTGTCTGAATGCGCATGCTGCTGCAGTTGCCGCTGGTCTGTCAGCTGGGTATGGTTGTTGGTGAAAACTGTGACACATGTCCCTGTCACTTGACACCCCCTTTATGTATGGGTGTTGTGTGGATGCCCTGTTCTAGGTGTTTGGGAGGTATGATAGGTCTATAGCAGGTAGCTGAACATACTGCTGCATGTGTTGCAAGCTGCAGCTGTTGCATTCTGGCCAGGAGTCATACTGAGGATTGTGAGCACATTGGGGAACAGCAAGCTGTATATGTCAGTAAGGGAGCAGTGTCAGCTCTGTTGTCACAGCATAGCCAGGGTGAGGGTACCCATAACAGTCCAGGTCAGGCATGTGCCTCCGGTACATATGTTAAGTAATAGTGCCATCCAGAGAGTGGTAGGCAACATTTAGGACACCTATTCATATTTGTGATGTCTCTCACCCTACAGGCCTTTGACATGCTGATGTGGGTGGCAGTGACTGCGGTAGCAGCAACTGGTTCTGCTGTACATTGCAGGGCTCAGTTATTTATATGTTGTATTGACAAGCATGTACTTAACATGCAATAGACTGGACTGTAGGCCAGGACTATGGGTGTCCAAATGTCAGATATGCTAGGAATGTAACAGATACAGCTACTGACTCATTATTATGGGAGGTGTAGTTGCAAGACATATATGCATGCATACAATGTGTTACACAGGATTACCATGGAGATGTGTGTTCAGATGGGTATGACGTGTGATACTGACCTGTCTGTCATGATTTTGTAACCTCAGTCTGCACTGACTTACCAGTAGGTCAGCACACAGAATAGGTTTTATGACAACCATGCCATAAGTAGGTGGCACAACTGCGGGCATTCTGCAACAGTCTTTGCAGTTATCAGCTCTACCTGATATCATAGGCCTCCCACATATCCATCAACATGTATTTGGCTATGTACTGGTTCAGTGTTTGCATCACAGGCCCATGTAAGCTGTCATTTATCCCATTATGTGTAGAAGTAGTGTGTCACTGGCAATCAGGATATGTTTATAGAAACACCATTTATTCTTCAAAGATAAGTGGCATAGTGGGCTAATGTACTATGCTGCAGTTGACAGGGCCTTGGTTCAAAACTTGGCAGGTGCGATTATTTTTGCTGATGTGCATCAGTGGAATTCGTGAAATGATTATGCAAACACCATTTATTCATCAGAGCTGAGTGGCCTAGTGGGCTAATGCACTATACTGTAGTTGACTGGGTCCTGGGTTCAAGGCTTAGCAGGGATGATTATTTTGCTAATGTGCAGAACAGTGTCAGAAACAGATAACGTGATTAAAGCAGTTTTAAGCAGGTTTGCATGGTGTAATGCGCTGCACTGCTTAGCTCCACTTAAACCTGCACTAATTTTGAAAAGAGAGAAAAAAGGAGTGATAGGAAAGTGGTGAAATGGGGGCAAGCAGGGGGAAAACAATGGGAAAAGCAGATAGGGATGTGCAGGATGGGTGTACGAAAGGACCATAGCTTTCCATTTCTTCTATAGCAACAGCTATGCAAGTTGTAGACAATTTGGAATTTTGAGCCTCTGAGGGCATAACAAATGTGTTGATTGATGCTTGTAATGTTTAAAGTGTGTCCAGTAGATGTGGGTGCGAAATGGAGAGCTATGTATGGGGCGATTTTTTTTTTTTCTTGTGGGACAGATGCCCATTTTTTTTAAGGAAAGAGTGGAATGTTGGGGAATGGATATAGGTATGTGTGGGAAGGTATGTTGGGTAGGAGAGGTAGCATTTGCAAACATACAAGGCAGACAAGACAGCAGACGGGGCAGTGTATGACACATGAGGGGGATAAACATCTTGGACGGGGAGGGTACTGTGGAATCGGAGACCCAGTTGCCCCCAGATGGCAGCAGTGGGACTGAGCTCTCCACCCGTGGACAGTCACGACTGCTCCTTCATGGCTCCAAAGGTGGCTGTGCTAGGGGCTGGGGGCCAGGGCCAGCTTGCCCTCCAGGCATGCCAGTTTCCCTCAGTCTGGTGCAGTTGATTGTCCTAATCACACTGGACTGGACAATCCTGCACACCATCCTTGGGAGCTGTCACTGGGTGACCACTCTGTCTCCATGCCAGCTCCCAGGAGGGGATGGGCCCCATCCCTTGAGGCAGCTCCACCCGTGAATGGTGCAGGACCACTGGAGGGGGCAGCTCTAGGTTGGGTCCCAGATCTGATGGGATCCGGTGCCATGGCCAATTGAGGTGGAGTAGGTGGATCCGCAGGAACCGGCCTACCCACTCATGCTATGGTGTATAGGTTAGTCATGTACAGCATATTTAAACATTAGTTATAACAGCATGCAAGGGTGTTCCAATTAACCCAGAATGATAATTTTGCATAGCATACAGAACACAAGAATAAATGGAATAACAGTTGGTATTGTAACAGCATGACAGTAACAATTACGGCAAAAGTCTAACATAATTGGTATTTCAACAAGGTATGTTAGTATGCAACCACTGTAATATATAACAATAATAAAACGCAAGGCCCAACATTAAGTTTTGAGAACAACATATGTAAAAATGAAACCATACCCATAGTATAACAGTAATAATTTCTGATGCAGATAAGGAGTGGGGATGAGAGACATTCCATTAACAACAGTATAGGCTATATTGTTTGCAACAGTACTGTTCTGTACTCTACAGGTCTGCCCTTGTTTTATGCATAGAAATGTCCTATAGCTTCTGTAGCATATACATACCTCTCAAGCTATCTGCATGAGACATTAAGGGCCAATATATAACACCTATAGGTACAAAACTACAGAGGACTATTACATGTCAGGAGAACATATATGACTACCAAGGTGTACTGTGCACTGTTGTTGTGTGAGTGCGCTACTGGTATATTTTGACTGGATGTTATATCTGTGTACAAGGATTTTGGCAACAGTGGTCACTATCCGTGACAGCATGATACTTGAGAGACATGTATCATGCACAGTACAGACAGTTTAGACTTACCCTGCCATCCTTGGCAGGCATGGGGTTAGACTATCAGCAGACATTCACAGACACACCAAGCATATAGTTGTACCAACAATAAACTGTTTTATTTGTCTTATTAACAAGTAATAGTAGTGTACTTGTTGACGGTATTATTTAATGAAGTCTTATCACCTTGCTGATCAGTGCTGTTTACACACTAATACATATGGACACAATACCATTCATACAGCTATTACAGACATTTATTTACCTGTAAGTCATGTGGGGAGAAAATCTGTTAACAATACATAACTGTTAATATAAATATTCAATAGTACTTGTCTGTTTTTATAAATATATAGTAAGTACTTGTCCCTGAATTCGAACCCCAGTCTGTGTGTAGCAAAATGAACAGCATACATATTTATCATATTGAGCTACTGAGCCACAGCTGTGAGTTGATAGACTGGTATGTGCCTAGAGCTCGCCTGGTAACAAAGTCTGACTTGGTAATATAGGTAGAGTGTCACACAGCACTGCAGTGACAGTTGAACACACATGCATGAGATTCATGCATGACAGAGATAGTAGATGAGCTGTGTATTAATACTTGGAATGCAGGTGTACACATTTAACCCCTAGTGGATGGGATTATGTGTGATGTGTACAGACCATATTGGGGTGCTGGATTGCCTACCTGACCCATATATAACTGCAGATGGTATATTTGCAGTCTACAGCTGTTAACAGTTTCATACTTGCTTGCAACAGCATAACTACATTCAGGAATGCATATAGCTGAAATGCAAAGGTTAACACAAGACAATCCTGAGAGAAACAAACTATAATACCTTACACATTACTATTCTAGGTTCAGATCTTAGTGAAGAAAAAATATCATAAGGCATTATATCTTGTTGTACAGCTCCACATCTACACTTTAGCAAAACATTTCTTTATCGGCCAACCTTCAGTTACTTCATGGTATTATACCCATATTTACTTCACAGCAGTTGTAATAATCAGTTTCTTGACCAACAGTCCAAAATATACACATTTGGCATAACGCACCTTTATTAAGGGTGACATGAAACAGTGATTGGTATACATCTAACATTCTTTATTGTTGAACACTTGAAATAATGTAGCCGTTGAAAGACAGCTGTTATTCCACCATGTAGGCAGTACTAACTTTATTTCCTTAACAATTCTGAGTGCAGTTGTACTTTATTTCCTGAAAATTATGAATGCAGTTGATTTATTTCCTTCACATTATGAATGCAGTTACTTTCTTACCATAACATTATTATTAATACAATATAAACTTTTATTTCCTTAACATTATTAAAGCAGTGGTAACTTTCTTTCCTTAACATTAGCAGGTTTCATGCTTTCATCTGTATTGAACTGTACCTGGCATTAGTCACTTGTATCAGTCCAGGTCTATGAACACTTTCATTGCAGAACACTCAAAACAGAATATACCTAATGGCAGTTACTACTGTACTCTTTCTTAATTGTATTAGTATATATTATAGGCTATATCTGTACTCACCACACACTTGGCGCAACCTGGCCAGGCACCCTGCATGGGCCTCCAGGTTGCGAGCTGTCTCCTCTGCAGCTGTGGGGAGAGAAACACACCATTATGCATACCTGTCTATTAGATATTCATACTAGACTTTAGTAAATCAAAGATTCCTACACTTACAAACTTGTGGAGCATTGTTGTCCTGAGCATCTTGGATCCACTGGGCCAAGAGTTCTCCCTTCCTATGCTTCAGGTCATCATAGTGGTAATGCACCTGCTCACCTGTGCGAGGCAATACTAGTTGCACTGGTGAGGTCGCATGCCAGCCAGTCCCAAGCCTCTGATTTGTATTCCAACCCCTGGTACTGGCCCTGCAGCAGCCAGATGTCATGGTCTTTCATGAGGAGGCCAACCATGACTCTGGACTCCAACATGCCCCACTGATGTGCCCGGAAGCATGCATCCTCTCCAACTCCTGCCATAGTTCCTGCATGGGTCAAACTCCAACAGATTCTGGCTGTATTCCCACCTGTTCAGCTTAAATGACTATTTTCCCACCCTTTACCACCATTGGACCATTTTTAAAAATGCTAAGCAAAGCTTAGCACTGAGCAAACCCACTGAGCTCAGTCGAGCAGTGCTTAAACTGGTATTGCTTAGCAGTACCCAAACCAGGTAAGTGGAGCTGCTCGTTGCTAAGTACTGCTAAAGTGGTCCTGTTTAAGTGTTGCTTGGCTTGGCTTAGCAGTGTTTAGCAGAGCTTAGCTAAGGGCAAACCAGATTTTATGAAAAATATAAAAAAAATTGCAATTATTTGTTCATTAATGTTACATTATTATGCATATCTATTTTACTTTATATCACCTAACCTTATGTATTTTAACTATGTTATCTTGGAGTGTGACTTTAATGTACTGGACACTTGTGTGTAACTGGAGCTTTTCTCCTCGGGTCTCCACTTATAGTGGGCTTCTGGCCCAGCTGGACTAACCTGGTTAACAAATGTCAATATATACATAATTAAGAAAATAAATTGTTATAACAATTTGCTATTACATGTAAAAGCTGAATGGTTTATCTGTGTATTCAAACCGTACACCTATTACACACAAGGCCGTGACTCTAACCATTCAGCTACTGGGGATATGGTGACTATACCTATACATTTCTATTTAGCTCCCAATTATGTTTAAGTACTGCTGGGCACTGCACCATGATGCACAAACACACTCAGCTATGCTTAAATGTGACCTTTTACATTAAAATTAAAAGTATCCGATTTCTATTTTTAGATGTCTGACATATGTCCATTGCTAAACACCATGCTGCACAAACACAAAAAAAAAAGGAAATAACATTTTACTTTGTTATTTCAGTGCCATCCAGCACTTTAACAGTGTAGGGGATGTGTTACTCATCTCTGGACACTGTAACATACACCCTGGACTGATTCTGTAACCATGTTACATGGCTCTGTCTCAGTAGCATACTTTCATTAATATGCGAGGCACGCTGCCGAGGGAAAGCCGCAGACACAGTCACAGTGCACTCCATGTAGGCTTCCCACTATTCCTACATGGAGTTTATTAAATCCCCGCCTATATGTTTTGTAGAGTAGCTTAATTTAAAACAGTTCCTATATTATGTTTAACTAACTGATTGTTGTACAAAGTTACAACATTTTAGGGTTTCTTCTGTCAAACTGTTTTACAAAGTTGTAACATTTTAGGGATTCTTCTGTCAAACTCTTTTCTGAGTTGTAAAATTCCATTTGTAAATGCTATCATGCATCTGTTTTGCATGTCATATTCTGGTCATAGTTCAGGTGGTGGTGGGTGATAAATTGTATTTTGAAAATCTGAGCTTGAACTGTTCAGTTTCAACTGAGTTATGGTCATTTGTTTAATATGATGTACTAAAAATAAAGGGGAAACCAATTTTATTTATGCTTACCCACTTTTCCAGTGGTAGTGCTGCATGGCCAGATGTTAAAAAAAAAACTTAATTTAGTTCTTCCACTTTAGGTCAGTGTTAGTTGTGCATGAAAGGATGGCTACAAGTGAGATTTTGAAGGCCAAAATGAAGAAAAGATCTGTGACTGAATGTGATATCTAGGTGGCCTGATCCAGTTTTTTTTCTAATATGGTAGAAGAGGTTTAATGCTCAGGTAACTAGCAATGTGACCAGTCAGTCTTTCGTACCTGTTCAAAAAAGGCAGAAAGATGTCACCAGTGGTGCCCCATGAGGTTCTCTTCTGTGTCCACATCTCTGTGGTATAAACTTCTGTGATATAAAAACTGATATCAAAGGACTATGGATACCCAATTTTACTGATAACTGGAAAGTGAGGATGGTTATCAAATCTCATTGTGATACTCATATTCTCTAGTAAGAGATGGACCAAACAAATGCTTTTTATATTAATCATAGACTTACCTTCTTCACCAACAAATGCTGCATAGTTTCCTTTCATAAATCTAGTATTACTGCTTCTTGTCATATGTATAAGATTCCACTTAAATTTGATGGTCATCAGGAATTTCGGTACTTTACATCAATAACAACCTCTCCTTTTACCACAATGTCCCTGTGGTGGCTAGAAAATCCTTCTAAATTACACAGCTTATCCTTTGTGGTAACTCTTCAAGGTCCATAGAAGTTATAGTCCCACTTTATTCATCCCTTATTATGCCCATCATTTAATATAACACACACTTTGGCATATATCTTACTAAGTACTTAAACCAGTTTAAGAGACCTCAACATTTTCTCATGAAAAATATTTCAGGTGTTAGTGCCCTTAGCTTCTCTAATAGACTAAAAGTCCTGCCCCTCTATGTGGCATAATACAGACTCCTGAGAGGTGATCTCTGTTTAGCTTTATGTGCTACAAATGACTCATCACTCTTTGAACTCCATCACCTAACCAGAATCAGTGGTAAAGTAGACACAAGTTCTACAGATCTACACGTATTCTGCCATGTCAGCACCACCAAATAGCATAACTGATACCTAAACCAACATATACCCCTATTTCTAGAATGGACTGCCCTTAGCTATCAAGGAGAATAACCATTTGACATGTCAGGATTCACTCCTGAAGCATGGAGATTGAATGGCCAAAAAAATAGACTTACATATATTAAGTCTGACATGGCCATTTCCCCAAATATTCCCTTTTCTCTGAGGTCTGGTGATCTTAGACTTGGTACATTTAAGTTTGGGGGTATGGGGGCTTGGCTCTCACATTGGGGATGCAGATGGGCTTATTTCCAGAAGAGCACTGCTCAAGATTTGCTCTTTTCCTGGGTTTTCTGTCTTTTTTTTTCAGCATAGGTTCATAGGAAGTTACTAGGCTAACTACCCTCAGGCCTTTACAAGCCTAGCCAAGTTACCCTTGTTTCCATGATCAGCACCTATTGCCCCTGTCCAAGAGAGACACAGGTGGAACCCCTGGGGTGAATTTATGGTTATCCATCCAATCGTCTAGATTGTGTTTGAAGTGGGCCAATAAGGTGCTCTGTTTGACATGAAGTGGGAGTCTGTTCCAAAGGTGTGGTAACATCTGGGAGACAAATCTGTCCTCTGGCAGGTTCTGTTAATGTCACATACCAGGTTAAGGTCTTCAGAGCAAGTAACCCGTATGCTATTTGACTTGCAGATATGCAGCATTTCAATAAAGCAAGGTCAGAGATTGCCCTATACGGAAGGCAGAGATCACCTCTGAGTAGTCTGTATGAAACAGAGTAAAATGACAATGATTTCAGCTGATCCACATAGGAAAGATGTTTAAGACCTTGAATTTTCTTTGTGAGGAACCTTTGTGTTCTCTCCAGTTGCTGCAAGTGCTTGGAAAGCTACATACCAAAAGGACTATAGGACTCTTGATGGAAATGATTGATCTAGTATTGAGTTATAATTTTTTGTTATTCTATGAGCAAATATATGTTCAAACAAATGGGGTGGCTATGGGTGCGGCCCTGGCCCCAAGTTATGCAAATGTTTTTTATGCATGGATGGGAGACAGTGAATATACTTGAAAGTGAATTTAAGAAATACATAGCTAAAATGGTCCGTTTTATTGACGATGTCTTTTTAATATGGAGGGGGTCAGTTAAAGAACTGGAAGAATTTATTAACTATATAAATAATGTTTATTCTTATTTGAAGTTTACTCATTGTTATGACAAAAATAGAATACATTTTTTGGATCTTACCATTTATATAGAAAATAATAAATTAACATCTAAAATATTTAAAAAGTACTTTCAGAATAATATGTATTTATACTGTTCAGGTTTGTACCCCCCAAAAATGAAAATGAACATAGTAAAAGGTCAGTTAAAAAGAATCAGTAATTTAACCAAAAACGAGAATGGGTTTTTGGAAGAAGCAAGTAATTTTTGACAGAGAATGGAAGAAAGAGGGTATCCCAGAGGAGAAATAAGAGAAATATCTCAAAGTGAAGTTAATAATAGAAGTAAAATTAAGGAAGGAGAGGAAAGAAAGAAAGAAAGAAAGAAAGAAAGAAAGAAAGAAAGAAAGAAAGAAACCTATTGTGTGCAGCAATGGCAGTCCAAAATAGTGTTGATTCCAAAGCTATAAAATGTATTCTGATTAGAAATTGGGGGATACGTAAAGCCAATAATGAAATTATTAATAAAATTGTTATGGAACCGAGGTTTGTTCAAAAAAGAGCAAAGAGTTACAAAGATTTATTTAAAAAAATTTAAATAAGCCTAAATCAGTAGAAAGTAAAAGTGGAGTGGTAAAATGTTTAAATTGCAGTATGTGCAATTATTTATATATTGAATCAAGTGAATTAGATGTGGGAAACGATAAGGTAAAAGTGCCAGGGTTGTTTACGTGTAAAATCAAGAATATAGTTTATTTAATATGTTTGGAATGCAAATCCTTCTATGTAGGTAAAACCACGAGAGAACTATGTAGAAGGATTTACGAACACAAATATGCCATCAGTATTGGAGATAAGAAACATTCTATGAGTAAACACTACAAAGAAAATAAGTGTAAGGTTAATTATAATGTGTACTGTTAGAAGTATTAAAGAATATAAGTAATATAATGAATATAGAAGAATTGGGATGGCTAGAGTATTGCTGACAAGTTAAATTAAATGCATGTTTCCCACCAGGTTTAAATACTAGAGAGGAATTTGTCATGTATTTAAAAAGGAAGGGGTTGAAACATTAAGTTACAAAATGAATATTTTGTGTTTTAAATGTGTGTTATAAATGCAAATATGTGAACAATGATGTTAGCTTTTATTTGTGTGGAGCTGACTTTTATCATGTAATGCTGAATTTTATCATGTGAGCTTGAATTTTTAATTTAAAGTAAGAGAAGTAATTAGTTAACCTCAGTCTGAAGAAGTCTCTGTATGAGTGAGAAGAGATGAAAGTGCTTACTGGAGGTGTTTTGTGAATAAAGTTTTTGGTTATCGACAGCATAGCCAGCCTTAGGCATAGGCTAACTAGGCAGCTGCCTAGGGTGCCGCTCTATCAGGGGCACTTTCCCAGTATTTATTTGGTGTAGGTAAACCAGGGTGGAGCACTGGGTAGTGTGTTGGGGGGCACCGTGGAGCCCTTTTGCCTAGGGCACTAGTTAACCTAAGGCCGCTCCTGATCGACAGATACTGCAATTTATTTTTTATTTCTGTACCTGTTGCTGTAAACAAGCTATGTTTTTTGAGAGTACATACCAAAAGTGACATTGTACTCAATTACTGATCTGATGAGGGAGGAGTACAGGGAGGTTATAACTTCTTTTTTTCTGGAGGCAATGCCCTTACTTATGAGATAAGCAATACAGAATGCCCTTTTTACCACTGCAGAGACATAATGGTCAAAAGTAAGGTTGCTGTTAACCTGTGTGCTCAGGTCTGTCATCACTGAGTGTGTAATTAGGGTGTCAGCACTCAGCATCTTGCGTGACAACATTTCAGCAGGGATCCATCAAGGAGAGTACCTCCCTATTAATCTGGGTGACTATATAGGTGATTACAAATTTTTCACTAAGGATATGTGCAGACAGCGTATTAATGGGGGGAGGCATTGTTCAGTGCTTTCAGCTTTTCCTGGTTAGGGATCGCCACAGCAGAACTCTGGTCTGCTAATGATTGGCAGTGGATTTTTATGGTACCAAGTTGCCAGCCCTATGCCCAAACTTCAAAGAAGGCACACCCATTCACGCACTTACCTACCTGCATGTCTTTAGATGTTACTCGGCCATGGGGAGGACATGCAGACTCCACACAGAAGGCTCTTCAGCCGGGAATCAAACAGGAGAAACTCTTGCTGTGAGGCGATAGTGCTAACCGCTGCACCACTAATACTGAGTGATGTGACTGAGCTTCTCAATGGCCTCCTTTGTTCATAAGCTTAGTAAAAATTTATGAACCTATGATTCTGTGATTACATTTAAATCTGCATACACTGGGTTCTGCCACTTGCGATCACTGCAGAAAGATGAATTTGTGCATACTCGTGTAGCAACATGCTGAAGAGCTTTATTGAGAAACATGCATTATGCATGAAGCAGGGCACTTGAAAAAATTTGGTTTTATTCTCCAGTACTTTAATCATCTCCCTGTAATGTAAACCAACCTAAGTGTACCTCAGAAAACTGCTAACATGTTGTTTATTTGCAACTCTACTTTGTTTTCTGTGTTTATACCTATAACACTCTCACTACTATTTTTCCTCTCCACTAACTTTGACCCATCACCTGCTTTATCCTCTTACTCTTTTACAGTATCATCTTCCAACGCTCTATGACCATCTTCTCATCACCTACCACTCATCTTTTCACATGTAACTCATAACTTATCTCCTTACAACCTCAACTTACTCTTCAACACAAGTGCAGTGTACATATGTGTGTGTGTGTGTGTGTGTGTGTGTGTGTGTGTGTGTGTGTGTGTGTGTGTATACACACACATATATATATATATATATATATATATATATATGTGTGTGTGTGTGTGTGTGTGTGTGAGGGGGGTATACACACACACACACACCCTCTCGAAAGTCAGCACAGTACTGTTTGCTTTTTCTTCTCTTTATTTTTACTACCTTTTCATACCTCTACTATGACTCCTAGGTTGTGGCTTAAATGGGTGCACTTTGGTTTAGCCCACTATCTCAGTCAACAAACCAAATACATAAACTCTTCCTTAAACCTGTTGAATAACAGCATATGTTGCTTTTTTTAATTTGAGATGTACAGTTTTGATACCATACATTTTAGTTTTAACCTATGAATTCAGATAAATTAAAGGACATTCTATGAACTGTATACCTGTGCCATGTTGGTGATTATGTTTTCGTGACCCAGCACATTATCACATCATACATACAGACGCTCTAGCTGTTTGAAAATGCATTAAGTATGCATATATTTTCTGTATGCTTGTTTACCCAAGGGTGGCTAAATAAATTCTAAGCCATAACAGGGTTGCATCACTGCAGTCAGGCTCTTTGTGCTGTTTGAACATCCTGGTTTTATTTATGTGCTTCAGTAGTCTGCACTTTTACCCATGGAAATAATATGATGTGGTATTTTCTTATTACTGCCCAGACTAAAACAACATGTGAGCATATCCTGTGCTGCAGATGTGGCGGTTTTATATCTATAATAGAAATATAGCACAGTCTGAATACAGTCATATGTTGTTTTTACCTGATGGTAGTTGAATGTGTTTACTCTAAAAGGTTTGATCTTTGTTCTCTAAGAGGAGAAGCTGTGAATGAAAGTATCCCTAGGTGATGTCTGCTACTTAAATATTATATGCTGCAGGAGTGAAAATGTCCTTCATTGAGCATATACATGTCAACATACAAATCTTAAGGTAAGAAAAAAGAGAAATTTTCTCCTTTTTAATAGACTGTGAAAACAAACCATCTTTGGTGTGTGCATGCGCGCACGTGTGTGTGCGTGTGTGTGTGCGTGTGTGTGTGCGTGTGTGTGTGTGTGTGTGTGTGTGTGTGTGTGTGTGTGTGTGTGTGTGTGTGTGTCTGTCTGTTTGTTTGGCATCATGCTGAGAAGGAGGTGTTGAATCTTTTTTCCAGCTTTGGAGTTATTGCTAGTTGTAGCGCTGTAAGCTTTGATGATAAGAGCAGAGAGCAGTAACTCTACACATCAAATCAAAATGCAGAGCAGAGACTAATACAAAACTATTTAGGATTTCTCTTGTGAATGTGGAAGATCATAAAAGCAGAAGTTTTATCTTTTGTTTTGCTTGATCACTATTAGTGTCACCAATCATCTGTTATTTACCTCTTGTCATGATAAATCTCTCTTGCTTAATGATAATTCTATTTTATTGTCAGTTCTGCACATCACTCTACAAACAAATTTCAAGCAACTACCAGCTTTCTTATGAAGAAATGCTTTCTCACCTCTCTCCTAAACCCCTTCATAGATTCAACGATTCATGGACTGTTACTAGGCTAAAGACTCAACGGGCCTTTCTCGGCCTAGCCATGTTTTCCCAAAAGAACAATTATGATGATTGAGGGCCAGGCATTTATAAGCTACCGCTGTCCATAAGGGACATAGGTGCCAGGCCTGGTATAAATTTTTTGTTCTCCATCCAGTATTCTAGATTATGCTTAAACTGGGTAATAGATGAACTCTGCTTCATATGGATGGGAAGCCTGTTCCATAGGAGGTGCAGTCTCTGGGGCACATATCTGTCTCTCCAACATGTTCTATTTAAGTTACAGATAAAACTCTGGTACCTAGACCTTGTATTTCTGGTACTCTTTGACTTACAAATATGTAGAAGATTCATAAGTGTGGGGTTTTGTAAGCCAGGGATAGATCCCCCTGCAGCAATCTATAGGAGACTGAGTAGAGTAAAAGGGCTTTACATTGCTCTGCATAAGGCAGGTTTGATATTCCTTGTATTCTTTTTTGTAAGGCACCTTTGATGTCACTCTAGTTGCTGCATATGTCTAGTCAGGTACATACTAAAGGGAGAACTATACTCTATGATTGGTCTGATAAGGGCAGAGTACAGAGGGATAATGACCTCTTTGGACCTAAATACCATTTTATTACTTATAAGATGCAAAACATAAAAGAATTTCCTAACCACTGTGGCCACATGGTGATCCAAGGTAAGGCTACTATCTACGTGCGTACCCAGATTCCTAACCACTGGGTCAACTCTTAGGGGTGTATTATCAACATGGTAATTAGCCGGGATGGTTGACTTCCCAAAAGGTACAATTATGCATTTCTTAGAATTGAGTTTAAAACCATGGCTTTGGCACCATTTGTTAATCAGAGACAGACCTTATTGAAGAATGTTAGTGTCTGCAGGGGAGTTGATGATAACCCACAGCTTGCAATCATCTGCAAACTTAGTCAGCGATAAACTTTCAGAGAAATGGATGCCAAAAAGGAGCGGGCACAGTATGAAGCCCTGGGGAACTCCGTTAGTGACTGGCCTCTTGCTGGAGGTGGCCTCACCTATTTTGACCTCCAGGAAGTTGGCTATCCAGTAGGTGATAAAAGGGTTTACACCTAAACTAGTGAGCTTGTCTATAATGCCTGAGTGGGGTATTGTATCAAAAGCCTTGGCCAGGTCGAGGTAAGCTGTGTGCACAATCTTACTTTCATCCGGTGCTTTGGTGACCCTCTCAAAAAAGTCTACCATATTTAATAGACATAACCTTCCTTTAACAAAGCCGAACTGTGATGGGTCCAAAGTTTGCAGGTTACCTATGTCCTTATTTATCATGTCCATGATGATTCTTTTCATGGCCTTACATATGGGGCTGGTAAGACTTATTGGTCTGTAGTTACCCGGATCAGTGGTTGGACCTCCTTTGTGAAAGTGAATGACTGTAGCCATCTTCCATTCCTTGTGGACAAAACTTGACTGAAGACTCCAGTTGAAAAGTGATTCAAGTGGATCAAAGAGGTTCTGTTCCATGCTATTTATTAAACATCCCTGGATGTTATCTGAGTCCATTGATGCAGTGTTTTTGGCCTTGGAAAGGGCATTATTGACCTGTTCTCTAGTAATGGTTGGGAGGGGGGATTATGGTATGCGGTATTTCCTTTGGACTATCAGGGAAGGAGTGTGTGTGTGTGTGTGTGGGGGGGTTGAGCTGAACCTGCCAGCCAAATGGTTGGCAATGGCCTCTGGTTCAGTGTGGGTGGTGCCATTTGCAATAAGTTCTGCACATTGTTGTGTATTTCCCCTGGAATTACAAAGCTAGCTGTAGAAAGCCTTGTGGTTGTCCTTTGCTTGAGAAACTATGTTCTCTTGAAATTTAGTCTTTGAAGTATTAATTAACCCTCTTAGCTGCCTGTTTACTTTGGGCACAAGGCTTTTAAGATGTATGGCTTTGTTCCTCCTTTTCTAGGCCAAGACTTTTTGCTTTTGTTGTATAACTGATTGATATTGTGATACCACCATGGTGACTTGCCTTTACTTCAAACTTTCCAGCGTATGTGAATGTTACAGTAGTCTTGTAGAAAAACAAAATTCTGTAAAACATATTTTTTCTTCTGTCTCATTTTGCATGTCACCTAAAAATTACAAATTATTTTAATTACTGCTTATATCACCTTGAATGAGTATTATATAAAACAACAGCTTTCAGAGTGCACAAAATATTTTTGTAAGCATCCCTTTGTCATGCGCTTATTCTGTATATATATATATATATATATATATATATATATATATAGCCTTTAGCATGTGTTTTTTCTAACATTGTTTTTGCAATAAGGCTTAAAATATAGTAAGTGATTATGTGTATACAAATAAAATAAGCTGACATAACTTCATAATTCAGTAATAGTTCAATGACTCACAAAGAAAATACAGTTTAGCAACAGATGAGGAAGTACAGATGCCTGTTAACAGCAAAGCCACATCAGACAGATTTAGATTCATGTTCTTGTCTGCAGAAGCACATTGAAATATATTTAAATAGTTTGTTAATGACACTGTTTGCTAAATGTTTCTGCTGTGATACTTACTGCCTGCATGCATTTCTGTCTTCTTCATATTAAGATTCTTCTCATGTCTGCTGCTACTGTGCAAGTATTTAATAACATATATGCATACGTTGCACAAAGGTGTGGTTACTAGGAAAATGGAGGTTAGATTACAAGGCATTTTTAAATAGCAGTTTTCTCCTAAGCTTTTATGTATATTGTGCCAAAACATTGCTTGCTTTTTATTACACTTTGAAATAATCAGATAATCTACTGTATAAGCGGTATATGCATTCAGATAATACAGTGTATAAGTGGTGTATGCAGAGAGATAATGCAGTGCAGAAGTGGTGTATGGAGTGAGATAATGCAGTGTTTAAGTAGTTAATGCAGTGAGATAATGAGCATAAGTGGTATATACGGTGAGATGACGTAGTGTACAGTGGGGTATGCTGTGTATAACTGATCCATAGAGTGAGATAATGTAGTGTATAAGTGGTGTTTGCAGTGAGATAATGCAGTGTAAAAGTGGTTAATGCAGTGAGATAATGTAGTGCAAAAGTGGTGTTTGCAGTGAGATAATGTAGTGGATAAGTGGTGTTTGCAGTGAGAAAATGCAGTGTATAAGAGGTGTTTGTAGTGAAATGATGCAATGTTTAAGTGGTTAATATAGTGAAATAATGTAGTGCATAAGTCATGTATGCAATGAGATAATGTAGTGTATAATGGGGGTGTGCGGTATATAAGTGGTACATACAGTGAGATAATATAGTGTATAAGTGATGTTTGCAGTGAGATAATACAGTGTATAAGTGGTATATGCAATGAGATAATGTAGTGTATAATGGGGGTATGTGGTGTACAAGTGGTACCTGTATAACAGCTGTATGCAGGTAGAAAGAAGTCCAAAATTCAAAAACAAATTGTGTCTCATTGGTATGTGTGCTTGTCTGTAGCATGGCATCTGATTTGCAGTTGTTGCTTTCAAGGTATATATTACTTTACTGCATTAAACTCTCTGGCATATAGTGCAAGAGCATGCAACAGGATGATCCACTGGGTGTGACAGAAAGAAAATGCTATGCATGCCTGTGTCCCAGTGTCATGCTTTTTCACAGTCATCTCCAAAAACAGGTGAGCACAGATGACATGGATATCACAACATGTCTTCCATCTTCCTAAGCACACAGCATAAGGCATTACTCACCATCATATTCAAAGCTACAGAAGAAAGTGCGAAGGGAGAAGTGAATATGTAGAACCTTAGTACACAGTTGTAAGGAGCCTGTGCAATTCAGAAATATATAAAGTGACAACACACAGGCTTCTATCATCTCATTTTTTTTTTACTTATATGATGTTAATTAGAACATTTGTATTTACATCAACACTTACATATATAAATGTGACTGTAGATCATAATTTACCAATATATACTAAACATCTGTACTGAATATTAGAGCACATTTGCTTTAAATATACTTTACTCAATCTACAAAAATAGTGTGCACAAAATATTAAAGTATTCTGAACTAGGATAATATTTACTGAAGTACAGTTTGGTTGCTAGAGTACTGAATACCTATTGTAGTCATAGGAAGCTCATTATAAGTGGTGCTTTTGTAAGGTTTCATTTTCACTACCATAACCATGTTTTGCAACAAAACAAGCAAAAACATTTCACAGGTTGTTTTTTTGCAGTGTATGTTACTCTTAATTTTAGCAGGCTGTAAAACCATGTATTTTACTATACTGTATCATGCCACTTAATTCTGTCTAAGCACAACTGTACTTACTGTAAGTAACATACAGCCACATTCACAACTTCTGTTGTCCGTTTTTTTTTTGCTTTTTTTTAAGCAAGCATAGAAAAAAATTGTTTAAACTCATCTGTTCTACTATGTCTTGCATCTAAGTCTGTATTGTCCTTGTCTTGCTTTTTCTGTATGTGGATTGATTCTTGTCTGGCACAATATGAAGTTAGAAAAGTAACAGTAACACAATGCTGAGAATCTGGTCTATTTCCACTGTGTAACACTTGCATTCTGTGACTCTCCATTGCTTCCAGTACATGTTGAAGAAGCTCCCATCATATACTGATTAATATGCATATTATGTCACCATATATGACTTAGTCAGTAGGGGTAAGCTGTATTTTTGCATCACACTTGCTACTTGCACATCAAGACACATACCCTTCCCATGTCTATGTAATGAAAGATAAACCAGAAATATAAAGTAGCCACATTTACATTTACAGCCTACTCTCTGCTTGCATGTTGACAGTATAGCTATTCAGTTAGATGTCTTGACTATCTAGCAGGAAGAAAATGAAACATTGTAGAAAAAGATGCAAGTGAAAAAATAATATAATGGAAATAAATTTAAAATGTTTTAAGTACTAACAAATATTTGTTTATACTGTATGGTACATAATGACAGTATGATTAAAAAAGAACACCCGCAGCATGTGTACTCTTACCTGAGAGCACAAATAGCAGCTTAATTCATTTAGTAAGTTAATTTATTTAATTAGCATTTCTAGTACACTGTATATAAAACTACATTTCTGTATAAAATGATGAAACACATCCAAGAAAACTCTTCTTTATGCACATAACTTAACACGATCATTAGTACACAGGTAATTCTGGACTAAGGCATTTTAAGTGGAGGTGGTTAAAAGTGATTGTTGGAGAACAATGTATTTCATTAGTAGGAACTAACAGATAGCTGAAATGTAAGTAATGTTATTTATGATTAGATTCAGTTTATATTCCTGTAGAGAATAAAATAAGAAAAGCAGTTTAAATTTAGTTATGCAATAACCCAACAGATGACAGCAATCATATAGAGTGATTTGTCTTATAGTAAAGTATAATTCATGACAAATGTGTTTTACAATTCTTTTGAGAACTCAGGCACATTACTTTGTTTTTGTTTAATGATTTGTTAACTTCTATTTCTAGTCAGGATGCATTTCACTATGGGTTCCAAGTCAGTGACTGGCATTTACCCTAGAGGACAGGCAGTGATACCTTACTACAAAAGAGATTGGCTTCCTAACAGGTGTACAGTTGTGGAGGACCAAGAAAATATCTGTTTGACAAAGTACATAGAATATTTTTATTCAATCAAGTGTAATGCTGTACTCTATATAACAGGCAATGATGTTCAGTGCAAAAAGTTCATCAAACTCCGTCTCTCTTTTTCCTTTGAGTTATATTCTGTGAAGCACAGTTCTGAAATCAGCAGCAATCTAATACTGGTTAAGTACAGTACTGTGAGTCAAAACTTATTAAAATTATCAGCCAGTACAACTGCAATAAAGAGCATATGCAATAGCGTTCAAAAGAATCTCCAGCAGCTCATTCTAGTCACATTCTCTTCACTTGACAATGTGTGCTTTCAGTACTTACCAATGCTTCATCTCACACACCAGCCTGACATTGCATGTCTAACCATCACACAAAAATAGACCTGTTGAATCTTTTCAAAAGCAATTAGGTCGCTTTCATTTTTCCAGCCTTTAGGTGCAGGATATGGTTTTATTTATGTATTTATTTTGTACCAGGACTTTGTTATTAATTTGCAGTTTATTCAAAGTCTGAGAGCTGCTTCATTTGCTCAACTTGCATTGAATGTCTCCGTATCAGCTTCTTCTTGGCTTTCAAGTCTGTTTTCTTTGGAGAACTGGGTGCCGCAGGGGTCACGGTTTTGAGAACAGCAGCCAGTGGAGAAGTTGGTTTGTTGCTGCATCCAATATCGGGAATAGGGGGGTTGGGGTTAACATTTAAAGGTGGGAAACAACCAGGTCTTGTGTGAGAAATGTGGTCAAGAAGGAGTGTGCCAGAACCTCGTCTTTCCAAAAGCCCAGGTGGTCTTCGACGCACAGAACCAGGAGAGGTACTAGAAGCACTGTCCAAAGAATCTCGAGACCCTGTTAGTAAATTCAAAGGTGATGTGCTCTGTTTTCTTTTTTCAAAAGACAGTCTCCTTGATTCGACCGAGGCAGACGTTGAATCACAGTAGAGCTGAGAGTCGGAGTCGCACAGACCACTGCCCGATTTCCGTGGATAGATATTGTCTCGCAAATTGGCCGACCCATAAAGTGGGATATTGTCATTGTCTTGGTCTGTTGCCACGGTACTTCTTCTTCTTGTCAATGCCTGATGCTGGGCCTGGTTTTTCTCTGATCCTTTTCTTGATGTCGCAATTAAAGTTTGTTCACTTAGAGACAGGAAGAGAGGAATGTCTTTATTTTCAAAGCTACTGTGTCTGGCTAAGGTACCACGTTTGGGAAAAGAAAGACCATTGATGCCTGCAATAATCTCCTCAGTGCTGCCTCGTTTGGGTTCTTCCACTGGCCCAGAAGCTGCTAAAACTGATGGTGCAATCAACCCCCAAGGTTCTGATTGCAGTCTTTTCAGCTGTGGGAGCCGTGCCCTCTTTGGGTTAGATGTCCTCTTAGTGGGCGATGGAGGATCACTGAGGTGCTTGTTTGTAAAAGTTCCACTGGACCGTGCTGCCTGGAAAAAAAACGGATTTTCTTCTCTTGCACCAGACGGAGACGGTGAACAGGTGGTCTTCAGTTCAACATCTGAAGGCGAAGTGCAAGGTGCAGGTTCTTCTAATTCAGGAGAAGGCGGCACATTCAGGTACTGTTTGGTAGTTTTAGTTCCCAACGGGGATTTATCAGTAGTTATGATAATGACATCTTTCCCTTTTTCTTTACATGCATCCAGGAGGTGCGTTAGAGTTTCTTTATCATTTGCATTTATGGCATACACTAATGCTGAAGCACCAGAGCGATCCTGTATGCTCGGATCAGCACCGTTTTTCAGTAACAAAGACACAACCTCACCACCAGCCTTTTCAATACATGCATGCATAAGAGCTGTTCTTCCACGTTTGTCCTGGATATTTGGGTCGGCTTTGTTTTCTAGTAAGTATTTTACCATTTTTACCTTGCTTACACTTTGGTTGTCGGCATACTTAGTTACACAGGCTAGCATAAGAGGTGTTTCACCTTTCTCGTTACTTTCGTTGACATAAGCACCACCTTCTAACAGCAGTCTGGTTAATCTAAGCCGTCCTAACCATACAGCTTTTAGCAGTGAATTGCCGTCGGTTCTTATTTCCATTGACCCATCCATTGCATCAGTCAAACTCCAAAGTCAGCAAACTGAAGTTTATCAGTGGTCTCTGTTAAATAAATACAGAATGATTTAGAGAGGGCTGCTCTGACCAAGTTTGGCGACACACATTATCTTTCCCCAGTCCTTTTACTTTTTCCTTGCATTAGTACCAAATAATAATACTGTTCAGCATGGTTATAGCTTAAAATGTTTAAATATCTGTCTACATAAAACATACTTCACATGAACTTGATCTAGAAAACACAGCACATCACTTCTCAAACTAAAATCCAACCACTTCCAGCAGATGGCGTCTATCAACAGTTTGTTC
Organism: Protopterus annectens; assembly: GCF_019279795.1. Lineage (NCBI taxonomy): Eukaryota > Metazoa > Chordata > Ceratodontiformes > Protopteridae > Protopterus > Protopterus annectens. The sequence continues at coordinate 1,302,381,060 of NC_056739.1, forward strand.
CCTGTCTGTTCAAAGTTTTGAACTGTTTACCTTTTGGATATTGGCACTGTTGCTACTAGGCATCGCTGTCAACATTTTGCCTTCAGAGTCAGTGACAAATTCACAAAAAGGGAGGGGGGGGGGAGTAAAGTACACTTTTTAAAATATCAGTACTATTAGCTTGAGAAGCTGTCAGAATAAGTAAACGTGAACTAGCATTAATTTTCTGAAGTCTATAACTCTTAATTATTGTCATTATATATTATGTGTACTGTATCACCTTTTCCACCCCTTAATCCCCATTTATAGGCGGGATTATAAGTGACAAGGTAATAATTTGAGCCAAAATCGGGGACATCTCTAAAGGTCAGGACCAGTTGAGAGGTGGGCTTGCAATTAACATGATGTACAAGTAATGGATTACTATTGACCCTCTTTTTCTGTGGGCAGTATAAAAAACACGGAAATAGCAAATGCCCTGATGTTTTATGAAAACATCTTTCGACTTCCCTCTAAGTGTTGTAGGAAACTATTAGGACATCTACGTAATATCTTACTATGACACAAACCAATGGGAAAATAGAAATAGCAAAACACATAAATAATAATAAAAAACCCACACGCATAAATCCTGGCTCCAAGTATTTTGTTTTTGTTGAGGAAAAAAATCTCAGGTTTCACTGTGCAAGAGATACCCCCTGAAAAAGTAATGCCTGCTCTACACCACTGACCACATACAAATCTCACCTGGCACAGAAAAACCACTCCGATGGCCTAGCTGTATTATGACATCGTACATCGACTGGTTGTTAAACAAGTGTTTTTGGAAATAAAGACACTCGCTATTGGTAGCTTGGACTTTCGAGTGCATTAAAGCATAGAGAGGCAAAAAAAAATAATTTAAAGTGTATACAGAAAACAGAAGATTAAAAACAGCAAGGGCATTTGACTGATTAACAACGACTCTATGTGTGTATGTATTAACTTTGTTGACTGAGTAGGAGGGCTGGTTCTTAAACCATTTTCAGCCACGACCCATGTCACTTAGGCAATCACAAGTTTCAACAGCCAGTTTCGTTTGTACATTATCAGAAAGTGATCCTAGCTCATTTGCAAAACAACAAAAATGTGATATAGAAAATATACAATTAATGACAGATAACAATGGTAACGCGCTATGATGTGTTTTTTTTTTTGTTTTAAAAGCAGTAACATACTGATGACATTGAAACGAGGACAATAAATTAAAGAAGGCAATGAAAAACGAACCTGCAATAAGTCTGGCATTACCTGTCGACTGTAATGTGCACCGTTCTATCACCATCTTGCAATATTTCCAAGGGCCAGGCTAAAGTCCTGAAGCTAAGTCGCGTTTTTCCTGTTATCAGACTTTTGAAATGTAGGAGTACCAGAAGGCAAGATTCCATTCTTTTCATGTGTGTGTAATATATATGCATATATATTTTAGGGATTGTATTCTTTTCACTTAGTTTTAAATACAGTGATATGCTTTAAAACATGGGCTGCCTTTTTAATGGATTATCGCCTCCCTCCCACACATCTTTCCACCCTTGAGGTCATACAATACTGATTATAACATAAGGGATACTCTTGTGATGATGGACGAATGCAAGTAATCAATGGATCAATGGGACAAATGAGCTATACCGAGGCAGAAGAGGGAAACGATTTTTGTAAATCTGTGTGCAATATTGGAGGAGCCAAAAAAATGAAAATAAACTGCCTGTTAATTGTTACATCATATGAATATGTATTCATTGAGGTGTCGTGTAACACCTTAAGTGATATCCGTTATTGAATTGCTGGGGAAAACGTGCAAGTGTGTGACAATTCTGTAAACTAAGAATCAAAAATCCTATTGTAGTCAAGGCAACAGCTAGGACCACTGTAAGCTAGAAAGAATATTGTAGCACAAAACACCTACTGCACAGCTTTTTTTCTGACTTAAATGTGACAAGAGTATGTGTTATTTTCCCACTGGCACATTGCACGCCCCCTGCTTTAAAAATTAGCACTATGGGGATGTGATGCCATGTTATATCTATAATTTTATATACAATTTATTGGCAACAGCTTAACAACGCCTACCTCCCTATTTCAGTTTGTCTTTTTTAACTGTCATAGCACTCATCCTTCCATCGCCTAAATGTGAAACACTACCTCTCATGATGTGGAACATAAGTGCAAAATGTGGTACACTTAATACCAGCTTACTAACAACCAACAGCTTCAGCTAGAAACCTCACGGGATGGTTAACTACGTTACTTTAAACTTACAAAACATTCTTTTGGTGGATTGATATAATTCAGTATCACTTTCCATGGGTATTGTTTAAAACAAGTATTAAGACTGAATGTGTGACCGTACCTTTCGGTGTGGATCGGCGAGGAACGTAAACTTTTTAGGACCCCAAACGAGGAACGTTCCTCATAATGAGGTACATCTTGAAACTTGCAAGGTAGCATTGTGGTTCTGGGTTCACCAGAGTCTTCACCAATTCCTCCAAGACACGTGGCCCGTGCAAAACTGCAATATTTCTTTTCAAACGGTGTTTCAGAAACAAGCAGTACAGTGGCAATCAAAATATATATTGGCAACTGAAACATCGAGTTCATAACCTGATGTAACAGGGACTGTAGATGGTGTAACTTAATGCTAACGTTTAACTTGCTTGTTTTTGCGTCTGGTCAACAGGTAGAAAGGTTACTCACACACACATACTTTTTATTAGCTTTATGTTTATAGTGCTACACCGTATTTACTAGCCAATATGTGTGCCATTTAGTGCAAAATAGGTCTATTCCTTTCAAACAAGAAAACTAATCAAGTATTTGTTTTTGTATTCGCTTAAAACGTTGTTGACAACAGGTTGTTTTAAACAAAAGCTATACCCTAACCAGATGAATAAAGTAAAGAACAATTAACGTATGCCATCAAAATTGTACTTTTGGACATCAGTACGCATTTGTGCACACTGAAGTCCAAACGCAATATGCCACTAAGCTTGATCTCTGTCCAGGGTGCTGAAAATGGATTTGTCTTGGTAAGAAATGGGAGTTACTTCGTGGATTGCTTTTTGATGGAAAATTTGTTATAAAAGTTTTGATTTAGTTTTCCCTTTCAGTCACAGAAGTACATTAAAGACATTCAGCCACTAGGAGCTCGCCCTTGTAGGTTTTATCCACAATAACTTAACATCTATAGCTGATGAGTGCTTCTGTTTTTCCCCTAAGCAATCAAATACTGGTGAAAAGGGTGCAGTTTCGAGACTCGCGACAGACACACACAGGAAGAGAAGCTTACCTTTTTCTGTGGACATATCCTTCTCTCGACGCTTTGGAAAGCCCATTATACCCGATGAAGGAGACTCGGCATACTGAGAAAAATATGACCTCTTCCCATAGCTCTTGATTGTGTGTTTGTTGATCCAGTGGGTCTGTCTAAATCCAGCAGCGTTTGAATATCCATGTTTTGCTTTTATTTCACGAAGCAATAAACATTACAGAACATTTTCTTCCTGCACGTCTTAATATCTCCCCTTTTGGACAAGGGCTGTAGATTTCAGCAGTACTTAATATGACAGTGCTGCAGACGAATCCACTAGACGAATTTACGGTTTCCTTCCGAACCACAGCAATTTCTTCAATTTATAAATAACTTCTATGTTTAGTTGTTGAATGAAATATGTGTGTATGTCATTGACGTCAAACTAAAACTCAACAGTTAGTAGTAATCTCTTTAATCTATATCGACCCCCGACGACGCATTTAACAGTTGCAGCTCTGCCTTGCTATTTTAAGAAGTCTGTGCTTACGCTTGTGCCGACCAGGTTAGAGATTTTGCACATAATTACTATTTATAGTCGAGTTATATAAAGATGCAGAAGGAAACTTTACAAACAAATTACAAAGTTGTTTCAGTTTATTTTAATAACCAATTTAAATTTAGTGATTTTCTGTAAATATTCTACTTAAATGCAAACACTCTCTTTTATTGTTCATTATTTTAAACATCCTAATAATTTTGCAACGCTTAGTCCCAGACATAATTAAGATTAGAACTTATTCCAGATAGTCCCATTAGCCAAAAGACACTGAAGTTAGGTAAAGCTAAGTAACCCAATAACTGATTTGTTATTTTGACTCCAGTGCTTTGGACATTGTGTGAAAAAAATAGTTATCACACATGTGAAAAGTCTTTATTCCACAGGATACGGAGCATCTGGATTCACAGTAGAAAAAAAACATTCCAATCTAAGATACTTCTTTGACAGGGTGACAGAGGTAACAGAGGACATTGCTGAAAATATATTGGCCATATATTCCCAGCTAAAGGATTACTATATATGTATATAATTCTTGGGGAAGGTCATATTGTGATACTGTTTATAGAAATCATCTCCATAAATTATGAAAAAAAGGAAAATTAAGCTGACACCATGGTTGTCACTAGTGGGACGCAACATGATTTAGTACTGTCATCATCTTCTTTCAGCTGTTCCCATTAGGGGTCACCACAGCGGATCACCTGTTTCCATTTCTTCCTGTCCTCTGCATCTTGCTCTGTCACACCAACCACCTGCATGTCCTCTCTTACCACATCCATAAAACTTATCTTGGGCCTTCCTCTTTTCCTGTTACCTGGTAGCTTCATCCTTAGCATCTTTTTCCCAATATACTCAGCATCCCTCCTCAGCACAAGTCCAAACCAACATAATCTTGCCTCTCTGGCTTTGTCTCCAAACCATCCAACCTGGGCTGACCCTCTTCCTAATCCTGTCCAACCTCGTCACACCCAGTGCAAATCTTAACATCTTTTACCACATCCAGCTCAAACTCCTGCCTTTTTGTCAATGTCACTGTCTCCAACCCATATAACATAGCTGGTCTCACTACCCTCTTGTAGACCTTCCCTTTCACTCTTACAGGTACTCGTCTGTCACAAGTCACTCCTGACATTCTTTTCAACCCACTCCATCCTGCATGTACTCTCTTCTTCACCTCTCTTCCACACTCACCATTACTCTGAACTATTGACCCCAAGTATTTAAACTCATCCACGTTTGCCACCTCTACTCCTTGCATCCTCACCATTCCTCTATCCTCCCTCTCATTCACACACATATATTTGGTCTTAGTCCTGCTGACCTTCATTCCTCTTCTCTCTAGAGCATATCTCCATCTCTCCAGGGTCTCCTCCACCTGTTCCCTACTCTCACTACAGATCACAATGTCATCTGCAAACATCATAGTCCATGGGGACTCCTGTCTGATCTCCTCTGTCAACCTGTCCATTACCATTGCAAATAAGAAAGGGCTCAGAGCTGATCCTTGATGTAACCCCACCTCCACCTTAAATGCATCTGTCACTCTCACTGCAGACCTCACCGCTGACACACTACCCTCATACATATCCTGTACCACTCTTACATACTTCTCTGACACTCCTGACTTCCTCATACAGTACCACAACTCTCCTCTAGGCACCCTGTCATATGCTTTCTCTAAGTCTACAAAAACATAATGCAACTTCTTCTGACATTCTCTGTACTTCTCCATCAACACTCTCAGAGCAAACATAGCATCTGTAGTGCTCTTTCCCAGCATGAAACCATACTGCTGATCACTCATCATCACGTCCCTTCTTAACCTAGCTTCCACTACTCTTTCCCAGAACTTCATGCTGTGACTGATCAGTTTAATCCATCTGTAGTTACTACAGCTCTGCACATCACCCTTATTCTTAAAAATCGGTACCAAAACACTTTTTCTCTATTCCTCAGGCATCCTCTCACTTTCTAAGATTTCATTAAACAATCTGGTTAAAAACTCCACTGCCATTTCACCTAAACACCTCCATGCTTCTACAGGTATGTCATCTGGGCCAACAGCCTTTCCATTCTTCATTGTCTTCATAGCTATCCTTACTCCCTCCTTGCTAATCCGCTGTACTTCATGATTCAATATCCCTACATCATCCATCCTTCTCTCCCTCTCATTCTCTTCATTCATCAACCCCTCAAAGTACTCTTTCCATCTCCTCAACACACTCTCCTTGCTTGTGAGTATGTTTCCCTCATTATCCTTTATCACCTTTACCTGCTGCACATCTTTTTTAGCTCGGTGTTTCTGTCTAGCCAATCGGTACAGGTCCTTTTCTCCCTCCTTAGTGTCCAACCTTTCATACAACTCTTCACATGCCTTATCCTTAGCCTTCATCACCTCTCTCTTTGCCATGCACCTCATCTCCTTATACTCCTGTCTACTTTTTTCATCTCTCTGACAATCCCACTTCTTCTTTGCCAACCTCTTTGCCTGTATACTCTCCTGTAGTTCCTCATTCCATCACCATGTCTCCTTGTTGTCCTTCCTCTGTCTGTGATCTAATTTTAACACACTGGTTCTTGTGGTGCTTGGGAATTAAAAGAAATGCATGCTATATTGAAGCAGTCATTCTAATGTGGAGTTTGATACTTCCAGCACAGATGTAGAGCAAAAAGAATGTCTATACATATTGCAGTAATAGGTTAGGCTAAATGCATTTCATTATAGATGGAGTACACCACACTGCAAAGTGATGCATCCAGGAAATCAAATGTATGATATTGTGCACATGGAGAAATAATGATATAAATATGTAAACAAAATTTTTAATTCTCATAGTACATTTTCAAACTTTCGTAACACATGATATTGGTTGGAGAAAGCAGAAAAGTTGATGAAATGGAGCCAGACATCAACCTCAAGAAGGACATCACTGTTATTCTTCTTTTCTGACAGTAACTGTCTAGCATCTGCTAAGGGACTGACTAACTGTGAGTTTAACTCTGAAGTTGTATATTGTTTATCATTCATTTACATTTTAACTGCATTTTTGTCTGTAATCTTGCATGTTAAGTTTTTTTTTTTTCTGAGGGGGTTAGTTTTGTTTTTAAATATGGTAAATATTGCAGTTATACTTTTTTATGTGGAAACCAAACCCTTGCTGTATATGGGCCACTGTGGTTCATTTCATCCGTGTGATGAAAATTAAATTATGATAACACAAGGAACATATCACATTTTGGAAATTGATCTCACAAACATGGATGAGACAGAAGCAATGATGAGGAAGCTAACTTCAGGGATGCAAATTCATGTTAAGCATAGATAGATGAAGTATACTTTCTTTCCATAAAATGCACACTTACTCTACACACACACATGCGCACACACACACACACACACACACACACACACACACACGCACACACACACACACACACACACACACACACACACACACACACACACACACACACACACACACACACACACACACACACACACACACACACACACACACCAATATGCACCTTTTGTCCTGCCATTTGCAATCAAAATTGAAGGACAAATCCATACATAATCAATGAAATAGGCTTCTACTTAACTATGCAAAATAGAAATGATGTTTTACTAACTATTTTCCTTCAGATATTAATGAAATAAGATATATGCATACATTTATTTTAGTGTGTATTTTTTCTGTCTTCCTTTTTCTTGAACTCTGTCTTTCTGACACCATCTTCTTTCAGCAGCCTTTCTGGTCCTGCAGAGTAACTCCTACATCTTAACATCACTGCTTCTGCTAGCTGGTCAGTTTTCTGTCAGTTCTGGTTGCCACACCCACACTGTAAAAATATGGGCACATGCATGTATCCTAAACCCATTGCAGGAATACCTGGTCCCCATGCCTCAGCTATATATTACCTCATCAGTGGCATCCTTCTGTTATTCAGATGTCTGTATGTACAAGTCTTTGTCTAATTCCCCTCAAGAGAATGCCACTTCCTGTGATCTACCAATGAAGACTGTACTCTGCTTTGGGCCACTCTCCAAGCATCTTTTTCTGAACATACCTCACTGACATTACCAACAGGGTTCAGCTTAAAGCAGTAAGAGAAGTGGATGGCAACATATTTTAGAAATGAAACATTTCTTCCTATGCAACACTAGCACACACACACCACACACAGAAGGTAAGACAGGAAAGTTTATGTATTGTGAGGGTTGGTAATTTGGTCCAGCTTGCTTTCTGTCAAATGAGTAGCTCTAATTCCATTCATAAATATAAACTCTAATTCAGATGTTAACTTATAGCTGTAAACAAATGCCTCATGGTTATGCAGTATTTTATGCTATAAATGGATGCTTCAACATCTATATAAAAGTCAGCATCATCACCACAAGAGCAGTCAGTCTTAATGTCTGGCTTTGTAAATTTAACCAACATGTGATTTTTTTTCCACTGATGAGACCAGAAAAAACATCATACTGATGATGTTTCAGTACTCAGTAGGCTCAAAACAATATTGTATTTTCTTCTTTTTAATTCTTATTTGTTAGGTTTAGAATATTGTGATGTACTGCTTAAGTATTGTCTTATTTTCTGTGCATTATTTTGAATTCTGACAGGACCACTAATGACATTTCCATTTTTTCCATTTATTACCTAACTAACCTCTTGATTATCTTTCACTGGTTCTGCATGTCAGTGCTGCTGCTGATTTTCCATTCTTCTAGAAAATATCATTTCAGAATTTGGATCATTTGGGTATTAGAAAAATAAGATTTCATAGAATTTGGGATTTTAGGCCATTATACTTTCTAACTGTAACTTGTATTTCTTCTTAATGATGCTTCTTCTAAAACTGTACATTTGTTTTATTCTGTTCTCTATTTAGAATATGCTTTAACTTTGCATATGTACATTTAGATGCATAGAAATTCTAACAGAATCACAGTAATTCCCAGAAATTTCCTTTGGTAAAGATAGGAGTAGTCTCCAGAATTTTATCTAATGAAAATGGAATTTATTTTTTTTCAAATAACAATAAATCAGTGTCCATGAATATCATCTCTAGACTGCTACTAAGGTATCTCTTAACTTATCTGCACAGGTTTGGGGTATTCTTCCTACATAACTTGCTGTTCTTATACTAATTAAAATGTCTAATTTTAACATTTTATATAGTATAAAAGCTATATATCAGGCAAGCCTTTCTCCAGCCAGTAAAGAATTATGAGTTTTCCAGAAGAAAGTTATTTTTTCTAGCTGCTGCCTAATCACAGTGAAGCAACAGTTAGCACACTCATCTTTGGTGCAGAAGGCTGTCAGTTCTATTCTCACTTGAGGAAGATGTATTGCTGACACTTCATTGCAGCTTAAGAGGGTGTTGCACTCCTGAGTGTGCCATCCTTCCTTGATATGTTAAACTGAGGCCCTATCTGCCTGAGTTGGTGGTAGCTTAGATGGATGTAAAATATCTTGTGGCACCAATTAAAAAGAGAAGGGGTCCTTTATTTATATATACATATTTGCATAGTTATACAATCATTTTAATTCATTTTCAGACTTAACATATCAAGACTTGGCCATTTCTATATTTTTACATTGATCTCTGTTTGACTGAGGGTTTTCACTTTATTCTTAGTGAGTTCACTATAGTACCTTAAGGTACAATATTAGGCATGAAAATAGTCAGATGTGTTTTCATGCAAGCATTCAGTTTCAGGGAAAGACAGTTCAGCAGAATGGAAAAGATAATCTTACCGGCTAAGCGTGAGATGTGCAGAAATAACAGTTCTCAGGGAAAGCTACAGAATGTTCCCTTCTCAAGGGAAAAATATGTGTACTTGTAATGGAATGTTAGATAAGAAATCGACAGTTAGGCACTGTAAGGCACATGCAAGTCAAGGCTTGAAAACCAAGACTAAAGAGGCATGTAAAACATTGCAGGGTTTTGGTGTTATTAGGAAATACTTCAGACACAGTCAGTTGAGTCAGTTAAGTTAGTTTTTGGACTGATATGCAAAATGTGTTTGCAGTATAGATACTCAAGCCTGGGTACTGATGTCAGGTCAAATATCCAGCATTATTCAGGAGAAAAAGACTGTTTCAATTGATATTATTCAGCAGAATTAGAATATACATCGAGTACTTTTAGATATATTTATCAGCACATTTGTATTGATCCGCAATGTTACTGTTATCCAGCATTCTAGAATATTATGTTATTGAGATATTGTTGATCTTCACTCTACATAATAAAGCATTCTTAACTGAACTATATAGTTTTTAAATGTTATTGTGTAAGGTGCAAAAAGACTTGGCCCATAAAGAAGAGACTGACACCTATTCAGTACAAGTTTGAGTAATTAACAGATAAAGATATTCATTTCCAGTCTCATTTCAATGGTTTCCAGTTAAATGCAGTATACAACAGTGTTATAAATTCTTACATCCTACACACCTTTTTCCATAATAATAATCTAATTTTCTTTAGTAATAGTAACAATACTCATTTCCATTAAACATTATTTTATTAATTCTTTCATTCCATATTATCCAAATTACATAAAATAGTTTATCTAAATCTGTCTTCAAATTCCTGCCTAAGTTTTTATAATATACATATTCAATCATGTCCATTTTTATGTCTTCATATTTTTTAATATTTTCAAAATAATTTTTTATACATAATTAATTCCACAGTTTTAACTCACTTGCATTTTAAGAAAATATGTTCTGTTGTTTTTTCTTCTCCACAATACAAGCATATTCTTTAATTTTTATTTTTATAAGACATATTTGCCTTAACGGATAATTTCTTTATTCCCAATCTCCACAAAAGTCTTGGCATTCAATGTCATACACTACTTGTTTTTTTTTTCTTTAATTGCTTTAATATTTACTTCTGAGACATTTTCCACAGATTAATACAATAATATTTCTTCAGAATATTATTTTAACATAGCTTTCTATCATCTTTCATCCATCGATTTTTATTTTCCACATTCTTAACTTTTGTTAATTCTCTATTTCCTAAATTACATATTATTTTGTTCTTGTATTATTTCTTATATATTTCCCCAAAAATCTGTATACTAATACTTCAATATATTGACACAGATTTGTCATTCTTTTCAATTAACCATTTTAATACCTTATATAAGTTTAATGAAGCAGTACAAACTATTGGATTTATCATACCTAATCTTCCTTCTTCATTGTTCATGTATAAAACACCCCTCTTAACAGGATTTAATCTTGATCCCCACCCAAAGGAGACACTTATTTCTAATAAAAGTTTTTGATATTGTCTAGGAATAATGATAACAGTGGGCAAATATGCTATATTTCCTAATAACACTGAATAAATCAAATGCACTTTTTTCCTATATGCTAATTTGTACATTCTCCATAATATGCAAATATCTTTTATTTTCTTTATTTTTAATTCTCATCTCTTTTTATGGTTTTCATTATCAAAATTTATCTCTAAAACCGACATTTCCTTCATAGAAAATTGTGTACCTGCTATTTTTATTGTATCACCCATTTCTTTACCTTTTTCTTTATTAAGTATCATACCTCTTTCTTTTAAAATTTCAGCTAAATAAATTACCTTTCTCATCCACTCTTTATTTTTAGTTGTCACATTACTATCATCTGCATACGATATAACTGGAATTTTATCTTCTGTTTAAATTTTATAATTTGGTTTCTTCTTTTTCTGGTTCACCTGTCTAACTACTGTGCTCATGACCAAGGCAAATAAATTACTACTTGCAGGACACCCTTGTCTAATACCATTATTCATGTCTATTTCTTTACTTATCCATCTATTAATTAAAACCCCTACTTTATTATTCTTATAAGCAGTTAGGCACACTTGGCTTGACTTTATTATTAATATTGTACATACCAATTATTTCTACAGTATATCATGATGTACTGAATCAAATGCCTTATTAATATCACCTACCATAAGTTTTATATCTGCTTTTCTGATCCCGCGGTGGTGGTGCTGCGGTAGCATTGTCGCCTCATAGTAAGACGCTGTCTAGTTCGATTGTCACCTAGAGTGTCTTCTGCGGGGAGATATGCGTGAATGGGCGTACCTTTGTTGAAGGTTGTGTGTCAGGGCTGGTAGCTCGACACGTAAAAATCAACTACCAATCATGAGCGGACCGGAGTTCTGCTGTGGCGACCCCTAACCGGGAAAAGCCGAAAGACACAATCAATCATCTATAATTTCTATAATTGCTCTCAGTATAGTTAGTAATTCTTAATATCCTTTTCCATTTATACCATACACACTTTTCTACATTATGTATTCCATCTTATTTTCAAATAATTTTGTATTCTTTTCATAAATATTATTTAAAACTATTGGTCTCCATTTTTATACCTGCTCTTTCTCCCACATTTTCCATATAAATTTTAATATTCTACTACACAATTTCTTATATGTTAGCCCTTCATTTAACCATTCATTAAATACATATATTAAAATGGCTTTACTGCCATCTTTCTAGATTTTTATACAATTGAAACCCAATACCATATAGGCCTCATGATGATTCTATGTTTAACTGTTTAAGTATTTTTTCTAATTCATATAATTTAATGTATTGTCCAAGTTCTCTGTACTTTTGCCCAGAATTTTTTTTTGCTTCCCATTTCTTTATATCATGCTTCTTTTTTACTAAATATTTGTTCTACATAGCTTACAACAATTTCCCTAATTGGTGCTGACTTTTCTTTTATAACCTTCAGCTTTTATTTCTCTCATTATGGTACTGTCCTCCTTTACTGTCTTAATTAGATAAGGTAAAACTCCTTCTTTTATTGTTTGTTAAAATACTTTTGTTTGTGCAATAATTCTGTAATTTTTTCATAATTTTTGTTATAAATCTCTTTTTCTTTCTCATAATAATCAGTTTTATTGTCTTCTAAGTTGTTCATCACATCTTTATTTATTTTATCATATTCCTGCTTTTTTCCTTTCTTTATTTTCCCTTGTTAGATAACCATCCTTATATTTTCTTGTAACAGCAATCCACTATTTTTACTAAATAACATAAAATGTTTTCTTAGTAATATGATCCTTCCATAATCGCTTAATATCTTTCTTTTATTCTTGTCATGCCTTTGTCTAGCTTTATATACTTCTTATTGTGATATATTTCCAACCATATTGTCAAATGATCTGAAAATCCTGTTCTAATAGTTTCTTCTACCATTATGCACATTCACTCTAATATCAAAAAAATGGTCTGTTTTAGTTTCTATAGTACCTCTCCTGTAAATCTATGTTTTTTTATTCCATATAATTAAATTTCCACATTTTATTACTTTCACCTTTTTAACATCTTTTCTTCTTTTCCTTTTTATTTCTTCTTAAGTCACTATTGGGATCTGTAGTTATTAGATCAATGTTCACAAACACATAATCCAATCCAATCAAGAAATGTGTGTTCTGTAGTTGCTTATCTGAACGTGCATTAGTTTTTCTGCTGTAAGCACTTTCAGGGAGATAGCATTGCAACCGTTGGTTATTCTACAGGTTTTGCTACACTTTCTGCTGTAAATGCTTGCATGGAGATAACATTATACCCTTAGGGAATTGTACAGTTTTTGTAACACTACCTGCCTGCATATCTTAACTTTTCTAGACTTGGTTCCTTCTGAATGTTGCACTCTTTTTAGTAATTGATTTTTTGCTATTCAACTGTCTATATTAACTAGTGCTGAACTTATCTGCAATGTTCTGCCTGCTTGAGAAATGTTTGTTCATAGGTTCATAGGTTCATACTAGGCTATCTGCCCTAGGGCATTTATAAGCCTAGCCAGAATGTGTTTGGCTTTCGCCACCCATTTTAAATTTATTTTGCTATGCCCTTTTTCGAGGTTAGTATACTGTGCCTCTGTCTAACAGTGACACAGAAGTGATACCCGGGGTAAACCTACGATCTCCCATCCACTCATCAAGATTCCTCTTGAAGAGAGTCAATGAGGGACTCTGCCTAACCTGGACTGGGATTTTATTCCAGAGTGAAGGGAGCCTCTGGATTATGAATCTGTCCCTCCAGCATGTCCTATTTATTTCAGTGCTGAGGTTCAAGTCTCTCGAGTGTGTAGCTTGATGGGATTTGGATTTTCTGAGGTGCAGCATGTCCATTAATTCCGGGTTGGACATGGCTTTATATGTCAGGCACAGATCGCCTCTGAACAGGCGGTATGCCACTGAGTAGAGCTGGAGTTTCTTTAACTGGGCAGCATATGGCATCTGTTTGAGCCCTTTGACCCTCTTGGTGAGGTACTTTTGGGGTCTTTCCAGTTGCTGTAGGTGTCTGGTAAGGTACATCCCAAAAGGGGCATTGTACTCAATTATGGGCCTGATGAGGGATGAGTAAAGAGGCACGATGACCTCCCCTGATCTAGATGTGAATCCCTTCATGATTAGATGGGCTATATAAAATGTTTTTCTAACCACTTTGGCCACGTGGTTGTCAAATGAGAGATTGCTATCAACTTGAGTCCCCAGGTCCCTAATTACATCTTCTGTACTTAATGGATTACCACCTATGTGGTAATTTGTGGGCACTTTGTTTTTGCAAAGGGGATGACTATACACTTTTTGGCATTTAGCTTGAGGCCATGGCTCTGGCACCAGTTGTCTGTTTCTATGAGGCCCTTTTGGAGGATGCTTGTGTCGGCTGGAGAGTCGATTATGGCGCCCAGTTTGCAGTCATCTGCGAACTTGGTCAGCCACAGTCCTTCCATGTTGGCCTGTACCTCCGAGAAATATATACCGAACAAGAGAGGTCCTAGGACTGAGCCTTGTGGGACACCACTTGCAACTGGTTTGGAGTCTGACATGGCTCCAGCAATTCTAACCATGTGGGTTCTGTCCTTGAGCCAGTTTGCAATCCATCTAGTGACATAGGGGTTTATATTTAAGCTGGTGAGCTTATCTATAATGCCAGAGTGGGGTATTGTATCGAAGGCTTTTGCGAAGTCCAGGTAGGCTGTGTGGACCACCTTCCCCTCGTCAATGGCCTTGGTGACTGTTTCAAAGAAATCAACCAGGTTTAAGAGGCAGGATCTGCCCTTAACAAAGCCGAACTGGGTAGGATCCAGTGTTTGTAGGTCCCCAATATCTTTATTTACGAGATCCATGATGATCCTTTCCATAGCTTTGCAGACCAAGCTAGTCAGGCTTATGGGGCGATAGTTTCCAGGATCCATTGAGGTTAGTGAATGTGTCTTCTAGAGTTTTCAACTGCATAATTGTCGTGTCTCTTGCACTATCTGTGGCTTACACACCAACATAATACTGTTTTTTAAGTTTAAGGCTAAACTAGACTGTATCACTTGCTATATATATATTGTGTCCGGAGCTGGGTTCCACTTTATTAAACTATTTAGAAATCTGTTGCGCTTAGAATGCATGCTGGGTCTACTTCCTTTTGGAAGATGTTAAATCAGGTTGTGAGGTGCATAGGTAATTGATCAGACCGCCACTACAATACTTTTCCAACTAGCTAAATCTGCATTTGTTATATGAGTGTACTTTTTTCTCTTACCCAATTTGCCTATATGTTAGGACATTGAATCTCTTTTAGCCTAATCAAACCTAAGTATCTGCAGGAAGTTTTACATGGAAAAGTGTTCTCTCTCTGTAAGTACCTATAGAGAAGGTAGCGACCTTGCACAACTGATGTCGGACAATGCCCTAATTATCTCTGAACTTAAGTAAGCAAGTTGTGAACTGCTATAGTACCTTAATAGGACTGCAAGCAGCATTTTTTTGTGAGAAATTGTAAGATTTAGGGATCACCCGCTGAGGTGACTCAAGTCTGTGTCTATGGAATTTCACTGTTTGTATCCCTAATTCCTGAACTGTTAGCCTCACCACTTTTTTTTCTTTCTTTCCTACACGTACCTGCTTTGTGTTCCTGCTTGTCCCAGCACTAGCCTACCTGAATGTGCCCTGCTGGAAGTCAAAGAATCGAGTCCTGAATAGTGACATAATCGACCTCCTCCCCGAGAGTTATTTTCCCCGAAAGGAAAAAAGTGAAAGTATGTCTTATTATGTTGCTATTGCTTAGCTGAGTACTACTGCTAGGTTAAACAAGCATCCCTGTCAGGATAGCCAGCAGCCAAATCTCCTTCCTTTTCAGACTTAAAATAACCCTTACTTCCCATTTATACCCTCCTACTCTTAACTAGGATATCTCCCTCTTCTACTCCAGCTTCATATCCCCCTTAGGGGACATTTTTTTCTTGCTCCAATTACGTGACTGGCCACCAGGTGGCACTCTACTAACATCTAACTGCCCTGTATTTCTTTACCTTTTCTTTAGTGATTCTCCCTAATTTGAGCTTCTAGCCTTTTCTGCATTATGTTTCACCCTCTAATTATTATCCCGGTAGATTCTTATCACACACAGCACACTTCTAATAGCCAAAGTCTCTCCCTGCAACCCTCTTTACTTTCCTCCTCAACTCTACACACTTACCTTCTGACCTTCACACTTTACTGATTGTTCTCCTTGAAATTTTTTCCCACTCTCTGGCTTTACTCACTCCATTTGCTTTGCGGGCTCACTCAGTTCCCCTACCCTACCCCCAATTCCCACACACCCCCAGTGATCCAACATTTATACATCACAAGCCACACCCCCTCCCCTAATTATCAAATTACCAAACAAATTTCTCCAGAAACATCACATACATACACACCTACACTCTTAATACTCTTTATATTACCCGCCCAAATATACTATTCTGACTCCAATCTATCACATTAACAACCCTTATTTCTTGTTGTCACTCTATCTTTCTTTCTTAAAATACCCTCATCACATCAACCAAGACTAAAAAATCCTGTTCTCTTACTTGCTGTAACACCGATTCTATCTATATCCTTTGTCTTTACCCTGTATAACAATCTACATTATACTGAATCCCTCCATCCCCTAAAACAAACATTGCCTCTGAGTCAACCAAGCTCCCATAGCCATGCTAACATCACCTCTACCTCAACCTCACTCTCTCCATAGTATCATAGGTTAGCCCATATTACCTTCCAGCAAGCCAGAAAGTCACAAAATAGTCTCTACAAACTCCTAAAGTTCTTACTTACTCTTCAACAACACCCTTTACTTCATGGTGATATTCATCCCAACCCAAGACCATACAACACCCCACTCAAGCCCCACCAACCCTAGTCCACCACTCCTTTCACCCCAGTAAAACTCCTAACTCTTTACTCATAGGTCATCTTAACATACATAGCTTAAATAATGAAATTAGCCAACTGCATGCTCTACTAGACACCCATTATTTTGATGTCCTATGTCTAACAGACATTTGGCTCAAACCAGTGACAAAGGACAATGAAGTCATCCCACCAGGTTATAATATAATAAGATTAGACCGTAAAACCAAAAAGGGTGGTGGGGTAGCAATTCTGTTTGTCTGGGCTACAGGTTTCCACAGTAGATATACAACTAACTCTAGATAGTAATGCAGAAGTCCTTATCTCTAAGCTTCAGGTCAATGCTAGCAAGTCCATTTATATAATATGCTCCTACCTACCTCCAGGCAATAACATCAACATCCTTGAAACTATCCTCTGCTGGCTTTCTTCATCCTTCCCACAAGAAACTATTGTACATGGTGATTTTAATATTGACTGGAGTAGCTGTACCTCATCCAAACCTACAGTCCATATAATTCTATATGGCGTCTCACAAATTATGACCACCCCAACCAGAATCCATAAGCCTAGTAGCAAATAACATACCTTAGACTGGATCCTAGTAAATAGCCATCCCTTCTCTTATAAAGCAGATACCCTTCCTGGTGATATTAGCGATCACTTCCTTACTTATATAATCAGGCAAAAAAACTTAATTCCCAACCAAACTATCTTTAAAACTACATGGAACAAAAAAGATTTTAATCCATTTAGCTTCCAAGCTGAGCTGCAAGCATGTGAATGGTCTCTCTTAAAACAACTCCCCCTTGAGGAAGCAGTATCCTATTTTAACTCCAAATTCCTACAAATCCTGGAATACCATGTCCCTACTCGATCTATAAGAACTAGAAGTAAAGCTGCTCCATGGCTCACTAAAGAGAATAGACAAAAAATCCTAGTAAGAAATAAGATCTGGTCTAAATGGAGGCACACTAGAAACTCAACTGACCACCAGAACTATAAACATTTGAGAAATGCCACTAAAAAATTAATACTCCTTGATAAAAAGAACTACTACTTTAAACTCCAGCACAAGAATCAACAGAAAACAGAAACTTTCTGGTCAGCTATAAATAGACTTTTACACCCAGGCAACACCACGACTCCAACCCCTGCTGGTCTCTCCTTAAACTCTTCCAATGAGATTGTTGATGCCCTCAATACCTTCTTTACAGAAACTGTACAATCTCTTGCTAACTTCTTGCCTCTTATTAGCTCAACCCTCCCAACCCCCTGACTAGCACACCCACTACCTTTCATTTAAAGCCAGTTCCTACATCCATCATCTTTACCCTACTTGTCAAACTTAAACCATGTACCCCCTCAGCCAATCTCCTACCAACTGAATATCTGCAAATGGCAGCAAAAGTACTGTCCTACCCTATTTCTGTATTTATCAATAGAACCATTACCGAAGGCTCCATCCCATCTCTCTGGAGTATCTCTCACATAATCCCACTTCACAAGGGTGGTAACTCTACAGAATTTTCTAACTTTTGCCCCATAGCCCTATTCTCTCCTCTAGCCAAAGTAATGGAAAATGCATCTACCAACAAGTACTTGACCACCTTCTCCAAATAACCTACTATCAGACTGTCAGTATGGCTTTAAGCCTTTTCATAGTACTACTACTTCTCTCTTATCCTTTTTTGATTGCATTAACAAACATTGTAACAATAATAAGCTCTCTGCTGCACTCTTTATTGACCTTTCTAAAGCCTTTGATATGGTGAACCATCAAATACTTCTAGACATACTAAAAGCACTCTCATTCAGCTCACAGGCACTACAATGGTTCAAGTCCTATTTAGAAAATAGACAGCAAGCTGTCCTCTGGGACAATAACCTTTCCACTCATCTTCCTATTACTCTAGGGGTCCCACAAGGCTCTATCCTGGGACATCTCCTTTTCTCTATATTCATTAAGGATCTACATTTAAATATTCCTCAAGCCACCTGCATTCAATATGCAGATGATTCTACACTAGTGTGTACTAACTCCTCGCCAGCTGAGCTTCAAACCATTACTCAAACTGTATTTAACTCAGTTGAAAAATAGTTCCTACAATGTTACCTTCTATTAAATGCCAAAAAATGAAATTATTGCTTTTTACTCCAACACTAAAGTCCTCTCCTATTGATCTCACTGTCAAGTCCAATAATGGTACTGTCATTGCACCGGACCTGACCACTAAACTGTTAGGCATAACAATTGATCAACATCTTAACTTTGACTCACATATTAACATGACTATCAAAACTGTTAACAGAAAACTTGGCTCTGTCTACAGAATAAAATATTTCCTTACCCCTGAAGCCAGAACCACCATTGCCCATACCCACCTAATCTCTACCCTCCTCTATGCCTCACCCATTTATACTAATCTTTCCAAAAGTAACCTTAATAAACTGGCAATCTCCTATAGCAACATTGCCAGGTTTGCCACTGGCTCACCATTTAGAACTCAGCATTGTCTAAATCTCAAACAGCTAGGATGGCTAGAACTGCAAAATCAGCTACAACTTCAACAACTTACTATCACCCATAAGATATTTTATCAGCCCAACAATACTCCTATTCTCAGTAGCCTAATCTCCCCCTATAGAAATCTTACTACCCTTCGTTCAGCAAATAAATTACTAGTAACCATCCAGAAATCCTATAATAAAATAGGAGCCTCCCTTTTCTCTAATTCTGTAGTTAAAATTTGGAACAGGCTTCCCAGCAACCTACAATTACTTTCATCATTACCACTCTTCAAAAATCAACTAAAATTACTCTTTAAAACGCAATGGCTATGCCCATGCATTAACCCAGATTGACACTAATTGTACAGCATTACTGTTTTTCACCCTCCTTTAACCACCTAGTAGGATTACTAAGCCTCCTTTTACTCTGTTTTTTCAAGTCTTCTATTGTCTGCAAACTACCCTGTAGTACACACAATTGGAAAACTACCCCTGCTCCAGACACCTGTATTTTAGCTTTGAATGTATACCAATTGTTTTACTTGAGTGTATAATTCTGAACAAACTTAATAATTAATTTTAACCTATCTTTCTTTTCCTACTCTTCTACTTGTCAAATGTCAACCCCTTAACCATTGATATTTGCTTCTAGAACTACTGTATTGCTAAACCAGGTACACATGGTTCTTTTCATGTTGTTTTTACAATGTTAGCCTACAGTAATAATGCATTTAATGTATTATGTTGATGTTTCTTTTTGTGTCTTTTCATTTTTTGTACTATTGTTATACTAACATAATTTTGGAGCTTATCACCCCAGACCTCTACTGAAAATGGACATGTATCCAGTTAGACTAGCCCGGTCAATAAATGTAAAATAAAATAAAGAAATAAAAAAATAAATCCAGTATTTTGTGAAATAAATTCTCCCTTTCTTTACTAGTTGCATATGCATAAGTAGCAATAAATCTGTACACTTTTTTTGCCATCTTAAATCTATATCAGTTGTTCTTCCCATTTTAACTAATATAACAGCCAGGATTTTTACCACTCTTCTACATTGAATTGCTATTCCTGAACACTGTTTATTCCCCATGTTTCATATTATTTCCCATTCCATATTTTTTTGTGTTTATAGTCTTTCTTCTTATGTCAAAATCCTTCTGTCCTCCAAAATAATTATATCAATATCACATTTATTGCACCATTCTTAAATTGCTACCCTTCCACTAATATTTTTCATACTATTAACATGCACAGAAAGAATTCTTAAATTATTCCTTTCTCTATTTTTTAGTTTAGGAGATATCTTCCTATACTAATTTCAGATAAGAAAGACCTCATTAATTTCCTTTCTTCTTTTCCTTTATATTAGTAGCTTTAAACTTTATTTTTCTATCTTTAACTCTTCTACCAATATAATTCTTTCTTCTTCTTAAAATTTTCCAACATATATCTTTTATCACTAATGTCTGATTTTATCCCTAGTTCCTTTCCTTCATTATCTTTTTCAGTATCTCCCTTTGTTCTAAGGTGTCATCTATTTTTATCTCATTTTCAATCCCTTCTTTCTCTTTACTCTGATTTAATACTTAGCTCATCCTTTTTTCTTTACAACCCATCTATAAATCTCCCATTGTTTTACATTTATAACATTCAAGTTCACACTTTTTTGTCTTATGCCCTGTTTTACCACATATATAGCATGTCTTCTTACCACAACTATTAATTAAATGACCTTCTTTTCCAAAAAAGTAATGTGTTTGGTTGTCACCAATATTTTACAACAACTCTGCTGCAATCCATATTGTCCATAAACCCCCTATTGTCATAAACTTTTGAAATGTCTAATATTTCTTTACATATATATTTTCTAAATATTATTTTAAAGTCCCTTTCTCACTCTCTACTTCTGTTCTAAATTTTATATGTACTTTTTTAGTCTCTCAAAAAAGATGCCTTTATTATATATTCATTCCAAGGATTGCTATTTTGTTTTTTTCATATTCACACATAAATCTCTCCATAGCTTGTACAGTCTAAAAAATGTCACAACATGTCTCTTTGTTGATTAAAATAAATACTCTTACATCGTGTGCTTTTGTCCCCAAATATAAAGTTATATTGTTTCATACCTCATATCTTGCTTTTAATATAAACATTTAAACAGACATCAACCTAATATTTATATCCAACCAAAATAAATTTGGTGCATAATGCTTGTTGTATTTAGTATAAAAATAAACTTAAAAACATTTTGATTTAATAAATAAGTAAGAAAGGGATTTTCCTACTCTCAGGCGCTCGGAGAGACTGGCACAGTATTACAACAAGAAAGGGGAGTACAACAGAACATATTATCCCCAGAAAAAGAATCAAGTTTCCCATCACATGAATGCATTTTAGAATTAAACAATTCTACTTGCTCTATTTCATCAAAAGAAAACATAGTATACAAGAGAGACGGGTTTACCATATACAATTATTCAGATTCAGTCATTACTGACAATTATTTTAACCTTTTTTCAAAGGGTATCAAGTTCATCCCTACACACAGTGGTGACCTTGTAGAAAGTATAAAAGCTTTGAAGCTATTTGTGAGAAAATTAAATTTAAAGATACTTCTTGAACCTACACAGGATAATGTTACAAATCATACAGAAATGGCTGACAAAACAAAGAAAAAGAGTACCTATAACCCACCCTTGCACCCTCTACTGGAGACCTATGAAAAATTAGTCATGGAAGATATATATAATGAATTTAAACAGAATAGGAGGTTAGAACATTGGAACCTCACTAAGAATGAATCTAATCTTCTAAGTGAACTTAGGAATGATCACAATATTCGTATTATGGTTCCAGACAAAGGTGGGGGAATTGCTATTTTTAAAAGTGAGGATTATTCTGTTGCTATGAAAAAACTTTTGATGGATGAAAATACTTATTGCCACATTTCCAAAAACCAAATTAATATTTCATATTTTAGAATTAATAGTCACTTGGAGGAATATCTAATAGAAGGGAGAATTAGTCCTAGTGAATATGATTTTTTATTTACAAAATTTCCTAGAATCCCGGTATTTTTTGGAATACCAAAAATACATAAGGATATTTCTAAGCCTCCTTTCAGACCCATAGTGGCAGCTAAAGGTTCAAAAACAAATTCACTATCAGTGTTTATTGATTCTCACATACAACATGTGGTTCAAAAGACTTCCCATCTGTTAAAAGATTGGATGGTCCTGTTTGAAGAGGTACTTTTAAGTAAAATACTATTAATTTGTGAACTGATGAATTTAGTTCTTGAAAATAATTTTTATGTTTTTACCAACAAGTCACTGGTGTCCCTATGGGTGCTACCTGTTCACCAGTATATTCAAACTTGGTCTTACTGGGTTGGGAAACACAGTTTGTATTTAATAGTCAAAAATTATCAATTTCATAAACCATATCAACAACAGCACTACCTTCCTCTCCTTTACTTTCCAATACAACAACATGAAAATCAACTACCTTGACACTTGCATTTATAAAGATACATTTAACAGGCAATTTAAATCGAAAATATTTAGAAAGAAAACATTCTGCAATGCTTATCTACATTTTGATAGTTGTCATCCTACATCACAAAAGTTAATATAATCGATGACTTCCCATATAGAAGATTTGGAAGCAGAATTCATTGTGTTAAGATCAACTCTACTTTACAAAATGTACAGCAACAATAGACTGAACGATTATTCAAAAACAGGATATATGAACATCTAAATGACATTAAGAATCATAAGAATACCAATTCTCTTTACAAACACAGTACATCTCTTCTCTGAATTTAAGAAATTTGTTTTTGGCATTTTGGACACTGTTAAAATAGATGAGAGCCAATGGCAGTACAGATTCATTACTTATAGAAAGGGCTAATAATATTTGAAGTATTAAAATTTTATGTCTATATATACATATACACAAGTAAACAATATATATTTTTATTTTGTATTAAGAATTTTCAGAAATATTTAAAAGAATGACTTTTTATAATTATATTTAAATTCATTTTTTCATTTATATATTCATGAACAAAAAAATAGCATTAACTATGTATTTTTGCAAGTTTTTACAGTGCTATATATATATACAAATTTTTAAATTCTTATTAAATCAAAATGGATATAAATATTAGGTTGATGTCTGTTTAAATGTTTATATTAAAAGCATGATGTCATTGATTGAAGGGCTATATAAAGTACAATTAAATGTAGTTTATTGTTTCTGAAGAAGTCTCTACAATGAGATGAAAGCACTTAAACTGTTATACTGTTGGTTACAATAAATGGATGTTTGTTTTTACATCTTCTAACTGGCGTCCTGGATTCCTGGTTCATTGGATATATATTCAACAGTCTTGTTAGTTCGTTTTTTTTGTGATTCATACCTCATATCTGTTTAACTGCTTTTCCATTTGCTCTGTATTTTACTACAACTTTTCTTTTCATGATATTTTCTTTTTTTCTATCCTTCGTTCCTTCTCGTGTAGCTGTTACTGTCTCTGCATATGTCTTCTTTGTCTTTCCTGTGCTTCCTTCCAGCATATCTTCTTTGCCTGCTTTGTTTACTTTCTTCATCATATCTTCCCATGAAACCTCATGCCTTGGCTTGCTTTGGTTTATTAATTCCTGCAGTATATCATTCCCATAACCCTCTTGAATGGAGGGTTGTTACTATACATTCCTCTGCTGCTGTTTCCTCAGTTCATTCAAACAACTTTCTCTGGAAAACCTCCGCTGAATCCTCAACTGTCACACTACATACTGTTTCTGAACTGGCATTTACCTCCATTCCCTTCTGCTGTTGTATCTCATACATCTTCTTCCCAGCCACACTCAACACTAGGAATGGGATCTGTGCATGTATTCGTGTTCAAACAATGCAAATGTTGATCACGAGAGTAGGGGTCCTTTATTAAAATTCACAAAGTACAGTATATACTTTGTATATAGAAATTATACAGCTCATTTACAATATTTACAATTATATACCAGCAATTCACACATTTTTTAATTTTTCAGACTTTCAATTCCCCCCACTATTTTTTTCCACAACCAAAATCTTATTTTCTTCAAAATTTCTGAAAAATACCAATTTCCCATTATATTTTATCTCATCAATTCTTTCATTCCAAGTAATCTACATGATACAAAATTTTTCATCTAATGTATGTCATCTTGCTTCATATTTTCATAATATCCATATTCTATCTTGACCATATTTATACATTTAACATTTTTCAAATCTTTTAAATATTATTTGCCACATATTTCTTCCCATACTTGATGCATTCTATTACATTTCAGAAAAACTTGTTCAGTGCTCTGTAATTCCTTACAATATATGCATATTCCATCTCTTAATGCTTTATATGGCATATTTGCCTTTACTGGAAGCCTATTAATTAACAACCGCCACAAAAAATCTTTACATTCCACATATTTTTTACATCTTTTAATTCTCACATTTACTGCCTTCATTTTTTGTCTCCTAAATGCTTTCAAGGATAAATATAATAGAATTTTTCTGTTATATTTTCATACCATGTTTTCCTATTCTTTTCTATGTTTCTTAAGTCAATCTTCCGTAACAATATTTTCTATTGATATTCATTTCTGTACAATTGATTCCCTTGCTTCTTTTTAAACATTTAAGCTTTTCCCTGATTGAATTATATTTTTCATCTAAAATCTTTATTAACAATTTTCCTTTTTCTTGCATTCCTTTCCTTTCAATATTTTTATATAAGTTTAATGAGGCTATATATATTCATTTAGGTTTACTAAACCCAAACCTCCCTCCTTATTGGTAACATAAAGATTCTTCTTTTAATAGGGTTCAGTCTAGAGCCAGATATAAATGTAAATAACACATTCAATAATTCTTTTTCACATTCTAGTGGTATCATAAATATACTTACTAAATGTGCTATCTTACCTATTACTACTGAATTAATTAAACATGCTTTTTTCCCTATATGTAAGTTTAAACATTCTCCAGGATATGCAAGTACTCCTTATTTTAATTATCATGCTCTCACATTGTGTCACCCTTTGTTGTTCAATGCCAGAATCCCTGTTTCTTCTTTATTAAACTGTATACCTCTTATCTTTCCAGAGTACGCCAGTCCTTTACTCTTTTCCTCATTAATACTTATACCTAACACCTTTAGTTATTTGTCAAGTGTTTTAAAGGCTACACACAGCCATTTTTTATTTTAACAGCCAATACTAAATTGTCCATATAAGAGAACATCACTGGAATTTGAATTCCTTCTGGTGTACAATATTTATCATTTTCTAATGCCAAATGTATCTTCATAACTACCAAATTCAAAATTAATGCAAATAAAATACTACTTACTGAACATCATTGCCTAATACCACTCTTTATTTCTATCGTCTCACTTAACCAACCATTAACCACTGGTCTCACTTTATTTTTGTTATATACAGATTTTAAAATGTGGAGTATTGTATTACTTAAATTATATTATTTCAAAATCTCCCATAATGCCTCACGCTGGATCTTTTTTCAAACAACTTTATTAAATTATCACTTGTGACATAGGCAAGTTTACATTTATATAAAAGTACTTAAACTATATTCACATAACAAATATTATACTTCACATATATTGCTATGCATCATATAACCTAAGCCCTATTACATAAATTATTAAATTCCTGCCTTTTATTTAAACAACAAACACCTTTATTAAACTATCACCTACTACATAGGCATTCATACATATATATATATATAAACAAAAACAAACCACACCAGGACAATCCTATTTGCAAGGATTTTATATCACAAACCATACTCACACACTCCCAGTTGCAAATACTATACATAACTTATAATCTACCCCGTCTTTCTCATTCAAACATTAAATAGCTCATTTAAGTCCTGCCACCTTTTAAACCTTATCCTTCCCTTGTATGTATTGTTCCCACAGTTCCCATTTTTCCTATGTAGTTTGCTCCTACCTTTTTCTAAAGATGTCAATTCCAGTTGTTTTATGATTTGCTTACACCTCTTACTAGTATTTTTAGCTCTGTTTCTCTGTTTATTACATTGTCTACCAATTCTCTCCTTAACATTAAAAGTTCTTGACTCTTTTTTTTCTTTTATTCTAAAAAAAGTTTCAGTCAATAACTTATTAATCTCACTTACAATTATTTTTTCTACTGTTTTAATAAAAATCTTGTAAGCAGCATTATTTAATAATAGTGGTCTCAATTTTTATGTCTGTGTTTTCTTCCATTTTCTGTATAAATTTCATGACATCCATATAAAGTAATTGCATATTTTATACCTTTCTCAAACTATTCATTTAACACCTGTAGAAAATATTCCTTTTGCTATTCTTGCATGTCCTTATGCATTAGATATTCAAGTCCATCTAAACCTATATTTGCTTCTACATTTATTGTTTTCAACACATTTTTAAGTTCTACCATTTTAATATTTTCTTCCATTTTCTTATCATCTTCTTCAGTTAACTTTTTAAGTTCCAGCTATTTCTTATAGTGTCACATACTGAAAAAGTTTCCAATATATGTCTTTTGACTGTCTGCGTAATCTCTTTTTGTGTATTCACTGTATATCCTTCCTCATTCCTTAACTCTTATCTCTTCTTCAACCTTTTTACTTAGACATGGTGCTACTTCTTTTTTTCTACTTTGTAAAAATATCTTTGCTTGAATAACATTTTTTATTTTTTTCTTGGTTCATTTCATGTAACATTTTCTCATTTTCTAGAATATTTTCTTTATTTTCTATTATGTTATAAAATACTTGGTTAATGATTTCCTTTTATTTAGAACTATTTTGTATTATTTTTGCCTTTTCCATGCTAAGACTTCTTTTCTATATTTTCCTTTTAAACTAATCTTGTCCAATCTTCATAAAATCCTCTCATGTTTATATGATCCAGCCATAGTTGATGTATTATTTCCTTTATATACTCATTTAATTCTGATTCATTGATTCTTTTTACCCATCTACCTATTTTTATATAACATTGTCTATCTTGAATCTCTACCCATATTACAAGGTTGCCCATTATATCAGTGAGTGCTTAAAATAGCAAATGCTGTTTTATCAACCATTTTAAATCAAAACTGCAAAATCCCAAAAACACATAACAGCAATTTTTTTCCCAGGGAAAAAAAAATCACTGGACCGTTTTCGGTACATTGTCATTTCCTCCACTGTGGTGCAATCTCAGAGTTGGTATATTTAAGTAGAGGGGTGTGGGGGGCAAAGCCCCCCACTTTATTTTGTGTTTTTTTTTTTAATGGAGCAGCGATTTTTTTCCTGGGGAAAAAAAAGTACTGTTCCAAGTGTTCGGCATTTTGCCGTTTTGATTTTTAAGTGTCAATTATACAGCGTTTGCAATTTTAAGTGCTTGCTGTTATAATATAGAGCCTATTGCAACATGATCTGAAAATCCTGTAATTTTAATTCTTTGATGTAATATACTTAGACTCTTTGATACTATAAAGTAATCAATTTCAGTTCTCCGATTACTCCTTTTGTATGTCCATCGTTTGTTTTTCCATAAGTACATTATACCACTTTTGATCATATCTGAAATAACCTTTACATCTGCTCATTATTTTTGCCTCTGTCTTAAATCACAGTTGAAGTCTGCTACTACTATTACTTGCATATTTACACTCACATGATCAAGTATTTTTCTAAACATAATCTCTCTTTGTTTTTAAAAAGTCTATGCATAGAGTATAATCACCCTATATATTTGGTTCTTCCATTGTATGTCTAATATTACTATTCTTCCTGATACTACTGGTGTATAATATAAAATTATATATATTCTTTACATAAAACTGCAGTGCCTGAACATTTTTTCCTCTCCTTAATTCCATATAACTTTTGTCTTCCCATAACCCATTATTTTGTATTATTTCTTCTTCTGTTGTTATTCTTATATCTATTAATACTTTAATATCCATATCTAATATTATACACTACTCCAATACTCCTAATCTTCATTGAACATTTTTTATACTATTTACATTAATGGCTATGATTTCTACCTTGTAGAATGATTTATGTTCCTTATATCCTTTCCCTCGTTTACTCCTATAACTATGTCTTTAAATTTATGTTTTATACATTTCACTCTTTTCCCAATATAGCTTCTTTTACTTTTAATTCTTATCCATTTATCATCCCCCTCATCACTTGAATTACTTACTTCTTCCTCTATCTCTCCTTTTTCTTTTGCTTCCCTCATGCAGTCATTTGCTTCCATTGTTATACCTTTCCCATTCATTTTTTTTCATTTTGCGTATGTTCTGTATTATCCTTTAAAACACTTTCCCTATCTTGGTCTGATTTTTGTCTCCTGTGCATAATTTTGTACAGCATTGCAGTCCATCCATGAATGTCCTATTTTTTTCACACTTTGTACATTTTGTCTCACATTTCTTTTTTGGGTCATGACTAACTTTCCCACAAATAAAACATTTCCTTGTGTCACAATTATTAACAAAATATTCATCTTTACCACACCAAAAACATGTTTTTGGTTCTCCCAAGTATCTAACCAATCCTTTATTCCTCTCCACATTGATTATACTCAGCAAATGCATTATCATTTTGCATTTTTAATATAACACCACATCTCTTTCAACTTAATTGTCTGAAATTGTATAAATTATCTTTTTTAGCTTCTATGTTGAATGCCTGAACAGCATACAAGTATCAGGAGTTTTCATTCTTTCTCTTTTAATGCTGTTCTAAGACTTTCTCCATACACTGCAACTCCTTGAGAAAAATGTCACAAAAAGTATCTTTGTTAATACAAATAAAAGCTCTTACCTCTCTGGGTTCAACATCCAGTGGTGAAATGATGCTGCCCTACACTTCATACCTGTCCATTGCCTTTTCCATTTTACTGCTTATTCTCATCCGATGCCTTCTTCTCTTCTTTCACCTTCTCTGACTATTTATGCTTATGATTTCTTATCTTTCTTCCTTATTTCTTGAACTTCTTAAATTATATCCATTATTTCTCCCCGCAACACTGCCTTCTTGCTCTCTGGTTTGTTCTGTTCAAGTAGCTCTCTCAGGTAAACATCCCACAACCCTCCCAATTGGAGGGGTGTAAAATCACATTCTTGTGTTGCAACCTCTTCCTCAAAGAGGTTTTGCTGAAACAATTCCTCTGAATCGCTTGGCAACATTTATTTTTCTTTAATCTGCCCTTGAAAAGGCTTAACTGCCTTTTCCAATTCCTTCATTACACCATAATTTATATCTAACTTCTCCTGATATTTTGATACTGTTTTATCAAGCTTACTGCTTCAGTTGATCAATTATCACCAATGCAAACATCTTCACTTTTGAATAATCTGTTTCTCCTTCCATCTCACACAAATCAAACTCCCTACTTCTCCAAGCCACCTTTTCTCCTGGATCAGAAATAGGGAGTAGAATGCACCGCATACAAACATGTCCCCATATGCCAAAGAGTAAGCCTCCTTTATTAAAATCACATAATACAATGTATACATTCTATGTACAAGATTCATAAATTATTTACAATTATTCAGAAATATTTACAAGTGCTTCTTACTTTTTCAACAACAAACCAGTTTCTTTGGACTTTCAACTGCCCCCACTCTTCCTTCCATAGCCAGAATTGTATTTTTTTTTCAAAATTTCTGATAATATCCTTTTTCCATTATATTTTATCTCATTCATTCTTTTATACCATATCATCTATAATATACAAAATAATTTATCATGTAATTTGTCTATATCTTTTTGTTTCATATTTTCATAATATCCATATTTTATTATATCCATATTTATACAATTAACAAATTTCAGTCTTTTTAAACAGTCTTTGTCACATATTTCTTTCCATAATAAACTCACTCTATCACATTTCAGAAAAACATGTTCAGAAGTCTCTAATTCCACGCAATGTATACACATTCTGTATTTTACTGATTTATATGGCATATTTGCTTTTACCAGTAATTTGTTTATAGATAACTTCCGTAAAAAATCTGTACATTCTATTTATGTTTTGATATTTTCATTCTTGATTTTACTGCTTTCACTTTTTTATCCTCTGACTGTTTCCAAGTACACACATAACAAAATGTTTCCATTGTATTATCATAACATGTTTTCCTGTTCTTGCCTATACTTAAATCAATCTTCCATAGGAATACTTTTCTTGATATATTTCATTTCTATAACAGTGATCCTTTTACTTCTTTTTAAACCTTTAAGTTTCTCCTGTACTGATTTATATTTTTCTTCAGTAATCTTTATTAAGAAGCTTTCTTTTTCTTGTATTCCTGTTAATACTTTATATAGGTTTAATGAAGATACATACACAATTGGGTTTACTAAACCCAGACCTCCTTACTTTTTATTAACATACAAAATTCCTCTTTTAACAGGATTCAACCTAGATCCCCATATGAATGTGAATAATATATTCAATAATTATTTTTCACTTTCTAGTGGTATCATATACACACTTGCCAGATGTGCCATTTTACCCAATGCCACTGAAATAATTAAATATACTTTCTGCTTGTATGAAAGGTTAAAAGTTCTTCAAAATATACACATACTTGTAATTTTAAGTATCATAGCCTTCTATTGTGTGACAGTCTGTTGTTCACTGCCAAACTTTATTCCCCAAATTTCTATTTGTTCTTTATTAAATTGAATACCTTTAATATTTCCAGAGAACCACAGTCCTTTACATTTTCTTCATTAATACTTAACCCTAACACCTGTAGTTCTTTGTTAAGTGTCTGAATAGCTATACTTATCCATTTTTTTATTTTTTACAACTAGTACTAAATCATCTGCATAAGAGAACATCGCTGGAATATAAATTCCCTTTGGAGAACAATGTTTAAGCTCCTCTAAAGTCCTATTTCTATTAGAAACTACAGCATTCATAATTAATGGAAATAGTATACTGCTGTCTGGGGACCTGTGCCTAATACCACTCTTTAGTTCTATTGTTTCACTTATCCAATAATTTATTACCAATCTCACTTTATTCTTGCTATAAACAGACTTTAACACATTGATTATTTTATTACTTATGTTATAGTCTGACAAAATATCCCATAGTGCTTTATGCCGGATTTTGTCACTTATGTTACCTTCTAATGCTTTTAATTTAGTTTCCCTATTTATCACATCGTCAACCAATTCTCTTGTTAACATTAATAGTTCTTGACAGCACCAGGACTTAATGAAGTGTTACCTATGAGACCTATCCTGAGAAGGCATTGGCTTAGATGATGAGACTGATTGGGCACACCTCTCTTTTTGTGTATGTGATTAACAGAAGTGAAATCTGCATAGGAAATTATATCAGTGATGATGTAACTTCCATAAGAAATCATATTAGTGATGATGCATTTTGAATTTTATTGGATAATTTTAATATTTAACTGAGCATTAGATTTGTAAATGCAGATCTGAAGAAGGAGAAAATCCAAAAGCACTCATCTCTTATTAGTGCATTGGAATTTTAATAAATACGTTTTGCCATGGTATCATCTTCTGTTTTCTTACACTTGGATTCATTTTTCAGGAGTAATTTTGCTGGCTTACTTGGATTCATTTGCTCATAGTTCTTGACTTCCTTTTTCTTTTATTTCAAACATTGTTTCAGTCGGTAATTTATTATCCTTCCTTATTCTTTTTTCTATTATTTTCATAAAATCTTATAATCTACATTATTTAATACTAAGGGTCTCCATTCTTTTATGTCTGTTTTTTTCTCCCCTTTTCCATATCAATTTCATTGCTCCTATACCTATTCTTTCATCATTTATATCCTTCTCAAACCACTTATTCAATACCTTTAGAAAATACTCCTTTTGCTACTCTTGCACATCTCTATACATTAAATATTTAAGTCCATCTAAATCTGTGGCTGCTTCTACATTTACTGTTTCCAATACATCTTTAAATTATTTTATTGATTTTTTTTCTTCCATTCTGTAATTATCCTCATCAGTTAGATTTTTAAGTTCTTTTTTTATAATGTTACCTATTGAAAACATTTAAAAAATATGTCTTTTAACTATCTCTATAAATTCTTTTTGTGTGTTCACTATACAACAATCTTCATTCTTTAATTCTCATATTATTCTTACTTTGCATTTAACCATTTTATTTAGATATGGTGCTACTTCTTCCTTTCTTCCTTCTAAAAAATGTCTTTGTTGAAATAACCTTTTTCAAAATTTTTCTTGGTTCATTTCATATAATTGTCTTTCTTTTTCAAGAAATTCTTCTTTATTGTTTATCATATATCTAAAGACTTTATTACTGATTTTGTATATTTGTCACCATCTTGTGTTCTTTTTGTCCTTTGCCATTCTAATATCTCTTTTTTACATCTTTCTTTTAAACGAATCCACCAGCTTGTCCAGTCTTTATAAAATTCTCTCATGTTTATATGATCCAGCCATAATTGATATATTATTTCCTTCACTTGTTCATTTAGGTCTGATTTATTAATTCTTTTTATACCTCTGCTTGTTCTTATGTAACCTATTATTTCTTGAATTTCTATCTAAATTGCTGCATGATATGACAACCCTGTAATTTTGACTCCTTGATGTAATATATTTAAACCTTCTGATACTATAATCAGTTTCAGTTCTTAGATTACTCATTTTGTATGTCCATTGTTTGCTTCTCCAGAAAAAAACATTTTACAGTTTTTAAACATATCAGAAATAACTTTTACACCCACCCCTTCTTTTCACCTATGTTCTAGATCACAATGAAAGTATCCCACTACTATTACTTGCATACTTACACTCACATAATCAAGCATTTTGTTAAACATGTTCTCTGTTTTTGTATGGTGTATGCATATAGTGCAACAATCCTATATATTTGATTCCTGTATCTTATATCTAATACTGTTATTCTTCCTAAATGTTACTAATGTATAATCCAGAATTTCTAGACATTCTTTACATAGAATTACAATACCTGAACATTTTTAATCTCATAGGTTCCATATTGTGTTGTCTCCCCATAACCCATTATCTTGTATTCCTTTGTCTACTGGTATTATTCT
Organism: Protopterus annectens; assembly: GCF_019279795.1. Lineage (NCBI taxonomy): Eukaryota > Metazoa > Chordata > Ceratodontiformes > Protopteridae > Protopterus > Protopterus annectens. The sequence continues at coordinate 1,302,414,789 of NC_056739.1, forward strand.
TATATCTGTTAGTACAATGACATCTATATCTAGCCTTTTACACTATTTCATTCTAGAATTCCTAGTCTCTGCTGAACATTCTTGAAACTGTTTAAATTAATGGCTAGGATTCTCACTTTATGAAATAGTGTTTATTAGTTTTGTCCTTTCCCTTTTTATTCCCACCTATACCTATATTTTTGAATTTGTATTTTCTATATTTCATTCTTTTTCCAATAGAATTTATTTTACTTTCGACTTTTATCCATTTATCATCACCTTCATCACTTGAATTGCATAATGCATACTTCGTCCTCTATTTCCCCTTCTTTACTTTTTATTTCCTTTATGTTTTCATTTACTACCATTCCTATATCAGTTCTAATACTTCTTTCTTGTTGTGTTTCTTCTGTATTATCTACTAACACATCATCTCTATTTTGTCCTGCTATTGTTACCTGTGTATCCTTTTTATATCCTTACAATCCATCCATGAATGCCATATTTTTCATATTTTGTACATTTGTGTTCACACTTTTTCACTGCATGGCCTATTTTACTACAGATGAAACATTTCTTTTTATCACAGTTGTTAATTAAATGATCATCTTTACCACACAAGAAAACATGTCTTCAGTTGTCCCCAATTTCTAACAAATTGCTTATTCCCTTCCACATTAATTATGCTCAGCAAATGCATTATTTTATCATTTTGCATTTTCACCCAACACCACATTCCCATCACCCAGTCCATAAACCTCTGCTGTCATAGATTTTTGTACATCCAAAACATCTGTATACATAGTTCTTAATTAGTATTTTTAAATCATCTCTTTCAATTTCAGTTTCAAATTGTAGAAATATTCTTTTTATGGCCTCTCTATTAAAAGCTTGCAACACATACATGCTCCAAGAGTTTTCATCTTTTCTTTTTTCATACTGTTCTAAGCACTTCTCCATAAACTGCACCTCCTCAAAGAAAATATCACAGAAGTGCCTTTACTAACTAATACATATGCATGCTCTTACCTCTCTGAGTTTGACACTCAGTGGTGAAATGCTACTGTCCCATACTTCATATCTATCCAGCTCCTTCTTTGTCTTGCTGCTTATTCTTACTTGATACTTTCTTCTCACTCCTGCCTTCCTATCTTCTCATCTCTGTCCTTCTCTGACTGTCTCTGCATAGGATTTTTTTCTCTTCCTTCCTTAATTCCTGCACTTCATCTTCCTGGATTCTGTCCATAATCTCTGCCCATGATGCTGCATTCTCAATTTTTTGTTTACTCTGTTTAACTATCTCTTTTAAGTAGACATCCCACAACCCTCTTGACTGTAGGGTTGTAACAATACACTCCTGTTTTATAGACTCAGACACAAACAGATTTTGTTGAAAATGACCTCTGAAGCTGCAGTCTCTACTTCTATCCCATCCTTTTGCCTCTTGCTTGCTTCTGCCACACTCTCCTTACTCTCTTGTCCTTCCATGTCATTCCATTTCACTTCTGACTAATTTTCCATCATGTTTGACCTCCCATACACCTAAAACACTCTCCTTCTCCTCCATTTGCAAACTTCCTGCTTCGCCGAGCCACCTACATGCTCAGACTGAAAGACAGGAAATGTAAAGCAAAACTGTGTCCCTGTATGCTCCAAAAACAGTAGTGGAAGTACTCTGATGCCCTGACCAAATTCCTGCTTGTAGAATAAATATCACCTTAACTCTCCCCTGAAAAGAGTCTACTACCCTAGTTGGACTAATCTGGTCAGCAAAGGAAACAAAAATAAATTCAAAATGTTCCAATGTTGATTTTTGCTTCGGAAACCATGATGCTATTTTTAATGTGATGAGAAGTATATATCTCTATAAATCTGTTTACTGTGCAAGGTGTGTGCGTAATTCATCAGATATGGTTAATTTCCTACCCTGAAATATAGTGAATGGATAAATGAAATATAGTAAATATGAGTAAAATAAAAATATAATATAAAATATAGTAAATAGGTAAGTTGAAAAAACTTAGTGGTCCAGATTTATGAACCTACTGCAATGTGTACACAGCCATGTACACATCAGGGTAGATTTTTTTGTATTCCAGAAGCACCCCAACACAGTGCTGCACTCCAGGGAGAGGAATATGATAATTATCCATGTGCTCTCTCCCTGAAACCTCTTCCAGGATGCCATCTACTTTGCCTAGTGAGTAAAAAATCTCAGCCATGTAGATCAACATTATTTTTATGTTTTTAGGTACTACATCATGGTAATGAAAAAAGCCAGGAGGCTATGTTAAATGTGAACATGAACATGGTGGTGGGGTACCACTACACACCAGGATTTATTTCAAATATTCCATAATGAAACCATCATCAAAGTGGGAATTGAAGGGTGGTGGAGCCATCAGACACCAGGGAGAATAATTTGAAAAAGTGCTGTACAGGTATCTCTATTACTATGGGGGCTAGGTGTTAGATACCCACTCAACAGTGCCATAGTGACACTAACATTACTACAGGGATCATAGACTACCAGGCTGATGCTTGCAAAGTGCAAAGAAAAATATAGTAGGGATGGGGGGGAACCACAGGAGGGTAGGGATGGATACAGAGACTGTAGTGTGTGCATTTGTGGTTTGCACTGAGGCATTTAATGACTTCTCAGGAATACCATGTCTTACAGTACCTATACAACTGTGTATTAGCCAGAGGCATACAAATGTGCTAATGACTTATTTTAGGAATAGTGTGAACTGTAACACTCTTCTCCACTAGTAAATATGAAATAGGAAATAGAAATGCAAACAGAAAGAGAGAAAGAGAGAGAGAGAGAGAGAGAGAGAGAGAGAGACTGACGTACAGGCATACATGTGTTGATAACCCGCAAGGATTCTACTTGACATTCTGAGGACAGTAACTGCAGGTTAGGGATGGTAACATTGCAAGTATGAAAATAGTGACATATATGTCCAACATGTTGGTATCTTAGAGAGTACAGTCATCTTGAAATATATATATATATATATATATATATATATATATATATATATATTTTTTTTTAGTTATTCGAAGGTCATTGAATCCTTGCCGGTATCCTCAAAGTCAGTAATGTAGTAAATCTGTGAAAACCCATCATGGCATCTAGGTTATATTTAAAGACAGATAATGAGCTGCATTGCTTCACATGCAGGGGACGTTTATTACCGACGTCTAGGAGGTAATCCATTGTACGCAGCCAGGGCATGAGGTGGTGCAGGACATGCTATAACTGTAAGGTCTGAAGTTTGCTTTATTTATTTATTGTTCCATTTATTTAATTTGTTTCCTGTATAATGGCACATATATGTGCATGTATGTATGTATTTATTGTTCACGGCAGTTTATTTTAGGGGGATTCAGAACATAAGGTTTTAGACCATACATTTGTAATAGTGAACAGTATACTCAGGGTCAATCATGTTTGATCATAGGTTTATAGGTAAATATTAGTCTAGATGCCCTTGCAGGCCATTTCATACCTAACTAAGTTCCATTCAAAGGTGAGACTCAGTCCCTGAACCTTGTGTCTGTGAGGTGAACTTCTTAACCATTATGCCAGCCCCACCCCTGATTATGTGTTTTTCACATGGGGGATATCAGTAGTCCCTGCTCAGACAATTATTTTATGCGGGTATTTATTTAGTTATGGTTGTTATGGATACTTTAAGTAGCTTAAAACTGAAATCTTCATTTTCAGTATATGTAAATAATATCACCCTATTTTCTTCTGATATTACTCTCAGTATTGACACATTGCAGTAATAGGCTATAGAATGATTTTTGTTTATTAATGAAAAATAAAAGTTGTGATGGTTTTTATAATCATTCAAATGGTTTCTTAGTAGGTCTAAGTTCAAACAATTGAGTGACCACATGTATTCATTATTACCATAGATTGTTTAGTCTGTATAATGCATATAAATGTTTATGTACTAAATGGAAATATAACTGGGAAGAGCAATATTGCTGTCTTCTTTTGACAGTAATTTAATAGTTTGCACTGGCTGTAGTAAAAGGTAGATATGATGCATTACATGAAGAAAATGAATGTGTTGTCTCATACAATACTTTGATTTATGTCATGTCTTTTATGATACATGTTATTGTCTGGTGTAAACAAAAATCAGACAAGTCACCTCTTAGGAAATGGTAATGCTATTTGCATATAATTTTCTTATATATTGTCTATCACAGTCATAAAGCTGAGTCAGTTGTTTTGAGCTGTCTCTTTTATCTGACAGTAATAGATCTTCATGTTGTACCTGCAATATTTTTAAATTCAACAATTCCTTTATTTTTCACGCAGTTATGACAAGTTTGATTTGCCTTTGTGAACTTGTTTTTGCCCGAATATAGCTTTAAAAGGAGCAAACACTTCATCACAAACTCCAAGAACATTGTGGTTTTGCATAAAGAAACATTTTATATATATATATATATATATATATATATATATATATATATATATATATATATATATATTTCTGCTTGGCTTGCTGTTTCTCTTTAGATTTTGTAATGAAATGTTGGGGTGGTATTTGCTTACTATTTTTAAAAGGATTATTTTAAATGTTTGTCTTGAAATGCTTAAATATGGGCATTTTTAATGCCAGTCTTTGTTTTATACCGCCAAAGGATTACTTCTTCTGACTTACAAATAAATATGCTAAAGCTAAATGAAAAATGAAATTCACTCTGTCATAATATTCATAACAACCAATGTAATTAACACTGACATGTGCCTTGTCATAATTTGCATAATGTAACAGATGCTGCACATAGCACAGTTAACTGCTCTTCTATGATATGAACATTATAGCTGATTTCTGATACAGTCATCTACACTATCAGGTAACTGGTATTATAAGCAGCACAGTCATTGACGAAATATACCATGCAGGTGTGACTCTTAAATATACATAGTCTTTGAATACACGCTATACTTGCACAATATGTTAGGCCAGCAGTCTCCAACCTTTTTTGGACCAAGGACTGGTTTCATGTAAGACAATATTTCACAGACCATCCACCATGCGCACATAAAAATAAAGCATAATAAAGTGCATAATAAATATAACTCACCATAAAGCAGAATCAATGGGAGCCCTGAGCTTGTTTCCCTGCAATAAGATGGTCCCATCTAGGGGTGATGGGAGACAATGACACCCGAAGTGTGTTCCTTATGTCCAGTCTACACCATAATTTAATTTTGGTTGCTGTCATTGCAGAAAACCCAGCTTCATAAAGATAAGATGTTGGGAATGAAAGCAGGGTTTTCAGTGCTTATTCTAGCAACCTTCTAAGTTTATAAGAGCAGTATTTAAAATCTGTCACTATTATTTGCAAATCTATCCAGATTTATTTTGCAAGAGGTTGAGAGGTATGGTTGAGAGGTATGCAAACCTAATGGAAACCCTTTTCTGAATCTAGTAACTTTCTAAGTTTATAAGACCAATATTTAAAATCAGTCCCTATTATTTGTGGCTCTGTCCAGATTTATTATGCGAGAGGTGGCGAAGTATGGTCGAGAGGTACACAAACTTCTTAACTGATGTTGCTGCTGCTGCCAGGGATCACTCTCACTCTTCACTCTCTCTCTCTTATGCACACACACACACACACACACACACACACACACACACACACACACACACACACACACACACACACACGCACACACACAGTCTGTCCTGCTTTCATGCAGGCATTCACTCACACATGGAGACAGAAACATACACGCATACACATACACAGAGTCTGTTCTGCTTTCATGCAAGCATACACTCACACATGCAGACAGAAATACACACACACGCACACACACACACACACACACACACACACACACACACACACACACACACACACACACACACACACACACACTCTGTTCTGCTTTCATACATGCATTCACTCACACATGCAAACAGAAACATACACACACACACTTTTTTCTGTTTCATTTACTTTTATTTTACACTCACTAAACAGCAAAAGTTCTGCTTAGCGAGTGTAAAATAGTGGCTCGATTGATTTCACTGTTTATTGTCTCATACACACATACATAGTCTATTCTGCTTTCACACACACATACATTCTGCTTCCATGCATGTATTCACTCACAAATGCAGACAGAAACATAAATACACTCACACACATAAATACACACATTATCTTTTTTGTTTCACTCCCTGCCTAAAAGTTTCTGTGCGACCCCTTACCAAGTGATCCACAGACTGGTACCGGTCCACAGCCCAGTGGTTGGGGACCACTGTGTTAGACTATTGATGATGCATAAACACACAGAAACTACAACAGGGACATGACTGTACTTGTGGCATACAATAGTCATACTAAGTACATATTGTATTGCTATAGATAACTGTACTCTCTCACCAGTCACAATATGCATATTATGATGGAATAGATAATTAGTTATATCACAGTGTACTATGCAGTTCACATAGCTAAGTTCTTTTTCTCTTGTATGCACTACATAGAACTTTGTGCAACTACATGGCAATGATGTAGTGTATTGTGCAGTTCACACTGCCAAGCTGTTTTTCTTTGTGCACTATGAGAAACTTTGTATAAGTCACACTGTGAAAATATCTTATACATGCATCCTACAAACTACACTACGCTATCTCCCAATATACCATAGTTAGCATGTAAAACAATGCTACAGTATACAATTTTAACAAACTTATGCTTCACTTCCAGTTTGGATGCAGCACATTATACATTTCCTGGTGATTTTTTCCTACTACAAAGATAAGTAGGTTCAGATGCAAAGAAGATGACATTGGAAAATAGAGAAAAAATGGTTTATTTTATGCACACAAAGATGTCTTGCAGATTTTTTTTTTGTCAAGCACATCTGAAAGTACTCTGGGAATTATTTACCTATTTGGTGGTTAATGTTTATGCTCTTTTCACAAGCACCTAAAACATTCACCACCCTAATGCATTCTGAAGCTATACTATACCTCCACATAGTCACTAATGCCTGTTCACTTTGGCAGCTGATTGTACCACAGGTATTGCACAAGAGAGTAGTGTCATGCTCACAGTAAGTGAGAAAGAAAAGCTGCCCTTCCAGCACCATTGATAATGTGCCTCTTAACTTATTCAAGTGCAGAGCATCTTTTTGTATACTTCTAGTTAGCACCCCTAGCTCCTTATAGCATCCAGACCTTTTTTTTTTTTGGGGGGGGCTGCCTTCTTTAACATAGTAACTTAACAGCTAATATAATAGGCAGTATTAGAAAAGGCAAGTAATTATTAACAGAAGGTTACTAAGATTGTTAATCTAGGATGTTCTACTTTAGAGAAATTAATCACTGTAATTTACTATTCACATTTTCATATTTATGTTAATATTTTCATAACTGAGAGACCTATCTGCTATTGAGGAGTATGGTGTGAAATGCTATGGGGAGAAATAAAATTCACTGTCAATGTCCATTTATATCACACTATACTAGAGCTATTGCTAGTTGTCTGCTAATAATTAAGAAGATAAGCATTATTTGTGCATGTTCTTAATACATCAAAAATTAAGTGACTTACAAACTATGAAATGGCATCAGGTGAAACCTTAGACATTGTTCAAGAAAAGTGCCTTTGAAACTTGCACTGTAATTTGCTCATATTGAGAGATATTCTATGTTATTTTACTAATTATACAATAAAGCATGTATTTTTATTTGTCTGTAAATATTTCAATAAACATGCACTCAGAGTGGAATTTCTTGTCATGTGAAAGATTATCCTGGGGATTTAATATAGTCCATGTAGGAATAGTGTAAGTCTTACACAGAAGGTACCATAGCTGTATCTGCGGCTCCCCCTCGGCAGCACTTCTTGCATATTAAAGAAGGCACACTACTAAGGGAGAACCATGTAACACGGTTACAGAATCAATGTAGGGGGTGTGTTAAAGTGTCTGGAGATGTGTAACACACTTTCTGCACTGACAAAGTGCTGAATTGTCAGTGTATGGCAGTGAAAATGAAATTTAAATAGTTTTTTGTGCTTGTGTGGCATGGCATGGTGCTTAGCAATGGACATGTGTCAGACATCTAAAAATAGAAACCGGATGGATTCAGTTATAAATGGAAAGGTCCAGTTTAAGCATAGCTGAGTATGTTTGCGCAGCTTGCTGCAGTGCTCACTGGTGCTCAAAAGTAGTGTGCAGATATATATAAAAGTACAATAGCAATTCACAAGGCTATGTAGCTGAATGGTTAGCATGACAGCCTCATATATAGTAGGTGCAACGTTTGAATGCACAGACTGGTTATTTTATAAATACACATTCTGAGAGGTATTTTAAATCCTGATGAAATAATTGTGTGATTACACAGACTGGTTATTAATATTATTGTGCAAATACACATTTATGAGATGCAACTAGTAAGCCCTGAATGAATTTTTTATGAATACACAAACAGGTTATTGAGCATGTATGCTGCAAATACATGTAAGAAATGTATTTTAAATCATTGATGGAATATTGTATGTATGCAGAGACATTTTATGAAGCATTTATTTTGCAATTACACAATTATGAAATGTATAATGAAATCCTGCTGTGCTGTGCCCAGCTAAGCTTTGCTAAGCTCTGCTAAGCCTAGCCAAGCACTGCTTAAACAAGGAATGTTTTAGAAGTGCTTAGCCGGTTTTCACATTGCTAAGCAGTGCAAAGCACCACTAAGCAATGCTCATTTAAGCATTGGTTGGCTCAGCTAAGCCAGATTGCACACCACTAAGCATTGCTAAGCCTTGCCAGTTTAAGCACTGCTCAGCTGAGCTCAGAAGGTTTTACTATGCTAAGCAAAGTGCCACATTTTTAAAAATGGCCCAATGGTGGCAAAGGGTAGGTAAACAGCCTTATTTAAGTGCAGCAGGTGGGAATACAGCCATAATCTGTTGGAGTTTGATCTTGGCAGAGACTAGGGCAGGAGTTGGAGAGGGAGGGGACTTCCAGGTGCAGCGGTGGGGCATTCTGGAGTCCAGGGTCATGGCTGGACTCCTGGTAAAAGACCATGACATCCGGCTGCTGCAGGGCCAGTACCAGGGGGCAGAATATAAATCAGAGGCCTATGACTGGCTGGCACATGACCTCACTAGTGCAACTGCTACCCCCCACACAGGTGAGCAGGTGCATCACAATTTTGACAACCTGAACATAAGAAGGGGGATCTCTTGTCCACGTGGATCCAAGATGCCTGGGATGACAATGCCCCAAAAGTTTGTAAGTATTGTTAGCATTGTTTTACCAATTACTAATCTGCATGTGTGATACACAGGTATGCATAATGGTATGTTTCTCTCCCCAAAGCTGCAGAGGAGAGAGCTCACAACCTGGAGGCCCATGCAGAGCACCTGGCCAGGTTGTGCCAAGAGTGTGATGAGTACAGCTGTATCTTGCAATCTATAATCATATAAACAAGAAAGAATACATTAGTAACTGACAGTATGTTTTGAGTGTACTGCAATGAATGTGGTCATAGACCTGGACTGACACAACTGAATAATGCCAGTTACAGTCCAATAAAGATGAAAGCATGATACCTGATAATGTTAAGAAAAAAAGTTTCTACTGCATTAATAATGTCAAGGAAGTAAACTTTTATACTGCATGACTAATGTTAAGGAAATAAAGTTCAACTGCATGAATAATGTTAAGGAAATAAAGTTAAACTGCATTCATAATGTCAAGGAAATAAAGGTCAACTGCAACCATAATGTTAAGGAAATAAAGTTTCTACTGCATTAATTGTGGAATTACAGCTGTATTGCAACACCTGCATTATAGGAAGTGTTCATCAATAAAGACTGTTACATGTTAACCAACCACTGCATGATGTCACCCCTAATAAAGCTGTGTTGTGCAAATATGTGTTAATTTTGGGCTGTTGGTCATGAAATCGAGCAGTACAACTGTTGCGATGTAAAAATGGGAATAATACCATGAAGTGACTGAAGGTTAGCTAATAAAGATGTGTTTGGCTAAACTGTAGATGTGGAGCTGTACTATAAGATATAATGCAGTATATTTCCTCTGCAGTAACATCTGAACCTAGAATAGGAATAGCCACGGTATATAGTGTGTATCTCAGGATTATCTTGTGTTAACCATTGCATTTCAGCTATATGCATTCCTAAACTTTGTTACACTGCTGCAGGCAAGTATGAAACTGTAATAGCTGTAGACTGCAAATATACCATCTGCAACTGTATATGGGTCAGGTACAAATCCCAGCACTTTATTGTCTACACCTGCATTCCATGTATTAATGCACAGTTCACCTACTATCTCTGTTATGCATGAATCTCATGCATGTGTGTTCAGGTGTCACTGCAATCTTGTATAACAGCCTACCTCTATTACCAGGTCACAGTTTGCTACCAGGTGAGCTCTAGGCACATATCAGCCAATCAATATTCAGCAGTGGCTCAGTAGCTCAGTTTGATAAACACTAGGTATAATGTACATTTTGTCACACACAGACTGGAGTTCAAAGCCAGGGACATCTACTACTAAATATTTATAGAAACAATTATGTATTGTTAACAGATGTTCTCCCCACAGGAATTACAGGTAAATAAATGGCTATAGTAGCTGTCCAAATGGGTTACTAATTTGTGTGTTCAGATGTACCAGAGTGTTAACAGCATTGCTCAGCAAGGTGGTAAGACATCAGTATATAAAAAGTCAACAAGTACTGTACTAATACAGGTTAATAAAACAAATAAAACTGTTTGATCTTGCTATGCCTGTATGCCTGGTGTGTCTGTGAATGTCTGCTGACAGTGCAACCCCATGCCTGCCAAGGATGGCATGCTAAGCATAACATTTCTGTACTGTACACGATACATGTCTCTAAAGTGTCACGCTGTCATGAACTATGATCACTGGTGCCAAATCCCTTGGACACAGATTTAACATACACTTGATTTATGTCAATAACGCAGTCATACTACATCAGTACACAGTACACATTGGTACTCATATATGTTCCCCTGACATGTAATAGTCCCCTGTAGCTGTGTACCTGTAGGTGTTACAGCTTGGCCCATACAGTCCCATGCAGATAGCTTCAGAGGTATGTAGGTGCTACAGAAGCTATAAGGCACTTTTATACATAAAGTAAGGGTAGATCTGCAGAGTATATCAGAGTACTGTTACAAACAATATAGCCTACACTGGTAGTAATGGAATGTCTTTCTCTCTCCCCCCACCCCTTATTTGCATCATAATTTATTATTGTTATACATCAGGTATGGCTTACTTTTAACAAATGTAGTTCTCAAAATGTTATGTTGGGCCTTGTGTTTTACTATTGTTATATATTACAATGGTTGTAAACTAACATAGCTTGTTGAATTAACTATGTTGTTGGCCTTTTGCCATAACTGTTACTGGCATGCTGTTACAATAGTGACTGTTGTACCATGTGTTGTTGTGGTCCATATGCTATGCAATGTTATGTTACTGGGTTAATTAGAATAACCTGACATGCTGATGTTCATTATGTTTCACTGTTGCAATCATTACAATAGGGTTATCCTGCTTGTGGGCTACCCGCAGTCAGCCTGAATTCCAAAGTCTAGGTCCGGCGTCAGTTGCTGTCACCTCTTCCCTGACATCAGTGCACCAGGGGTATAAAAGATGCAGCCAACACCATTTTATGCAGTCTTTCTTGCCGCACGGTGCCCGAAGCAAAAGCAGTTCACAAGTGCCGGTCGGGTGACTCCTGAGATTTTCATGTTCGAATTTCAGTTCCGAAGTCTTCATTAAAAGCTTAGTACCCCGTTGGGGAAACTTTTTTCTTGCTCCAGACCGATGTCAGAAAAAGTTAATAATTGTATTTCTTGTGGAAAGCAAATACCTCATAAGGACTTTCATTCCTATTGTATTCCTTGCCTAGGCCCTGACCACGACATTGCTAATTGTTGGTTCTGTGCTAGATTTAACCAACGTACTATTAAGCGTCGGTACGATTTTGCATTTCACTATTTTGGCAGAAGATTTAATTACACGATGCCGTCGGATAGCCATCCGACTACCGCAATTCACAAGAAACGCAAAGGAAAAGAAAAGGACAAGCATCCGAGGTCCAAAACTGACAACGAGGCTTCTTCTAAGCCAGTCGGCAGTTTGCCAGTTCTCAGTGAGGTGCTTTCACAGCCCTTGACGCCCGCTACTTTAGAGCCACAGGCCACTACCAACTCCCACATGGAGCCGACTAGGCTGCTAGAGACTCAAGGTATTGGAACCTCGGAAACTATTCCCTCAGATGGGCCTGGAGCCGCTGAGCAGGCATCGGCTTCTGATGGTGTTTTCAGGCCTACACAGTTATATGTAAAATCAATTTCAGCTTCAAAGGCAAAGACTAAAGAACCTTTAAAGACAAAGAACAAGTACAACAGTCACATGGACAGGCCTCCATGCCTAGAAAACAGATGCTCAAAATGGCCGAAGACCTAATTACTTTGATCAGGGGTTCCCGTCCCCTACTTGATAAGAGGCCTAGGCAAGAGACAGAATATGAATCTTCAGATCATGTTTCCATTTCTTCTGATTCCTCTTCTGATCCCTATGAGGATTCTGATGCTGAGGAATCTATCTCTTCAGCCTCTCCTCCTGAGGATTACTCTTTTGGGGGAAACTCTGCATACCATGAGGGAGCATTTCCACTGGGAGAGCCAAGATTATTCAGAATCTAAGAAAAGGCTCAGAGACTTCCTTTTACTACCTCAGCACAGGCCCCTTGCTATTCCACCTGTGTTAGACATTGTAGATGATGTTTTTTCAGAGTCCAGTCTGACTCCTGACTCCCTGCCTCCAGCTCCTGTTAAGCCAGACAGATACTACAGGGTTCCTGATTCACATAAATTTCTTTTTAAAAATCCTGCTGCTGACCCAGAAACTGTCTCTCAGGGTCCCAAAGGGGTCAAGGCTTCCACTGCAAAAAACCCTACCGCCTCTGACAGGGATTCTAGAGCACTGGACAGATGGGGAAAAAAGATTTACACTTCTGCAACCTTGGGTATAAGGGCTTTAAATTGTCAGTTTAATATGCTTAAGTATCAACAATATATTATGTCACTGCTAAAACAGAAAATGTTGATAAATTCTGAATGTGCAGAAAACAAAGAAATGCAGGATTTATTGCATGCAGCTGAACAAGTTGGAAAACATACTTTGCAATGTGGTTTTGGTTCTTTGGAGGCCTCCTGCAGGGCTGCTGTTACGGGTTCTGTCATCAGGAGGCAACCTTGGTTAAAGGAACAGAATTTGCTTGATCATGTTAAAGCAAATTTATTATATGCTCCATTACAGCATGATACTTTGTTTGGTGTTAAAGCAGAGGAGGTGTTGAAGAAAATGGAGGACAAAGCAAAATCTATGCAGACAGTCAAGGATTTCTTACAGGTACAGCCTCCAGGATTTAGCAGACACTGGCCTACAAAGAATTTGTCCTTTCCAGTGTCAGACAGGCCACAAAGGGGCAGATACAGATGCTCTAGAGGCAGATCCCAGCCCCAAGGCACATACAGGTCTAAACAATGGGGTGCTTCTTCCTCCAAAACCGGAGAAGACAAATCACAGCCATACAGGAAACAGCCCCAATGACTTCCCCCTGCCTGTGCCAAGCACTTATATAATGGCAGCACCATTAGGGGGAAAACTAGCACTTTTTCATCAAAATTGGCACATAATAACCCAGGACAAATGGGTTTTGAACATAGTGTCACAAGGCTACAAGTTTGGTTTGCCAGACCTGCCAAAAAAATCAATGGGCAGAGGCAGAAAAGCAAGTTTCATCCCTCTTGGACATGAGGGCCATTCAGCAAGTACCTCCCTCTTGGACATGAGGGCCATTCAGCAAGTACCAGAGCAAGAGCAGGGACAAGGATTTTACTCAAGACTGTTCTTGGTGCCCAGAAAGGACAAAGCCTGGAAACCAATACTGGACCTATCAATTCTAAACACATATCTGGATATTCCAAAATTCAAAATGTTGACGCTGCAGCAGCTTCTGCCCATGCTGGGCAAGAAGGCTTGGCTTGTGACCTTAGACCTAAAAGAGGCATACCTGCATGTCCCAATTAGACAATCATGCAGAAGATACCTCAGATTCATAGCTGGCTCAATGCACTACCAATTCTCTGCACTGCACTTTGGCTTATCTATTGCGCCCAGGGTCGTCACAAAATGCCTGGCTCCAGTAATTGCATTCTGCAGACAAAGAGGAATACAGATATATCTGTACTTGGATGAATGCCTCATTCAAGCAGAGAACAAGGACATTCTACTACAGCATCTGGCTTTTGTAAAAAGATTACTAACATGCCTAGGGTACACATTTAATGAAAATAAATCAAAACTAGTACCCTCTCAAGAGATAATATTCCTGGGTGCAAGCTTAAATACAACTGCCCAGATGGCCTATCTCACGCCAGGCAAACAAAGGCAACTGACTACTTATTTCAGACTGTTGGCAACAAAGGCCCAGTTATCTGCAAGAAAAATTCTGCAGGCTTTGGGCTTCATGGCATCCTGCATTCTGCTAATTCCATATGAAAGACTGCATATGAGGAAACTTCAGTGGTATCTAAAAAGTGTTTGGACTCAACATTGCCACAGCCTGGAAACAACAATTATCCTTATTCCCTGCCTGCAACAGGAGTTTTGATGGTGGGCAAAGGCCTGTCACAACAACAAGGGGCAGCCATTCACTTTACCCTCATCCAGGCAGACATTAACAACAGATGCATCATATTATGACTAGGGGCCCACATGGCAGGAAGATGTATTCAGGGCACATGGTTCGCAAGACAAATGCATCTACATATCAATCAAAAAGAGATGCTAGATGTTCAGAATTCCCTGACAGCCTTCAAGGATCAACTTCATCCAGGACAACTACTGATAAAGATGGACAATAGCGCCAGACTGGCCCTGCCAGCACTGATACCCAATCCTAAGGAACCTGTCTCAATGCCCTGCCTGGACATTACCTCAGATTCCTCACTTACTGTCCCAACAAAACAATCAGATCCTGCACAGCCAACCATGTGGTATATAAACAAGCAGGGAGGAACTCATTCCTATCCCCTTTGCAGACTAGCCATGACTTTGTGAGACACAGCATTGACTTACCAAGTACATCTGCAGGCACAATTCCTGCCAGGAAAGATAAATACTCTGGCAGACGAACTAAGCAGAAACCTCATGGATCCCCTTGAGTGGAAATTGGATCCATAAGTCTTCAGCATGATAACAAGGAAATGGGGATGCCCGGACATAGATCTATATGCCTCCTCTCACAACTGCCAACTACAGACATTCTGCACAAGGACTTATCACAAGCAAGCATGGAAAGTGGATGCCCTCTCTTTCAGCTGGAAAAACTTAACAGTATATGCCTTTCCTCCACTGCCTCTCCTCCCCAAGGTACTCCTAAAGGTCAGACAAGAGAACCCAAAAATGCTACTGATAGCACCAGACTGGCCCCGCCAGCACTGATGCCCAATCCTAAGGAACCTGTCTCAATGCCCTGCCTGGACATTACCTCAAATTCCTCACTTAGTGTCCCAACAAAACAATCAGATCCTGCACAGCCAACTCAAGACTTTAAATCTGGCAGCATGGCAGATAATGTAGTCATTCAAAACACCCCTCTTTCTAAAGCGGTGATGGATGTTATTTTGGAGGCCAGGAGGCCAAGTACCAGAAAATGTTATGCAAAATGGAAGAGATTCTGTGCTTGGAACCAGGCACAAGGAATTGACACGATTGTACCAAATATTCCTCAGATTTTGCAATATTTAACTGAGATGTTGGACAAAGGCCTATCCTTTTCATCTATTAAGATTCATGCCTCTGCCATTTCAGCTCATTACAATACAGAGCCCCCTATTTTTTCTCATCCTTTACTAAGGCAGCACCTCAGAGGTGTCAAAAATTTAAGACCTCCAAGGAGATCACCAATACCTGCATGGGACCTCAATTATGTCTTGGAAAAACTCACCCTACCTCCTTTTGAGCCAGCCGCTACAGCTGACATTAAATTTTTATCTTGGAAAACAGCTCTGCTCCTAGCAATAACCTCTGCAAGACTAGTCTCAGAGTTACAGGCACTCATGGCTGTGGAATCTTTTATCATTTTCCATCCAGATAGGGTTTCTCTGAGGACAAACCCGACATTTATGCCTAAAGTAGTGTCCAGTGTGACCCTTAACCAAACTATTCACTTGCCTACCTTTTATCCAAACCCACAGAATAAGGGTGAGAGACTTATACATTATTTGGACATACACAGACAGCTGCACTTCTACTTAGACAGAAGCAAAGCTTTCAGAAAGACTGAGCAATTACTAGTGGCATATGCTGCAGGATCATAAAGAAAGGCTATCTCAAAGCAGACTATTTCAAAGTGGATAGGCCACTGCATTCATTTCTGTTATTCACAACATGGAAAATCAGTGCCTAAGGGCATTAGGCCACATTCAACCAGAGCAGCAGCCACTTCAGCAGCCTTCCTCAGAGAAGTACCAACCAAAGAGATTGTAGAGGCTGCAACCTGGAGTTTAGTGCACACTTTTACAAAGCACTATCACTTACCACTCTACTCTAAATCCAGGGCAGGCTTTGCCATTGCAGTTCTGCAGGGCCTTGTAGCCACTTCTAATCCTATTTAGCTCCAGCCTCCCAACCTTAGCTTTGGGATTCAACTCAGTTGTAACGACTGCAACAGTGAAACACGATGAACATAGTACAATTGTGTACCTACCATAAATGTAGATGTTCGAGTGTATTCACTGTTGCAGTCCAGGTTACCCACCCACACCCCCCCTTATCTTCGCTGGAACTTATCTGTACTTCTCTATTCTATACAACCTTGGTGGTGTGTTTGCTTGTAGATGAAGGAATAATTTACTTTGGTGCATGCATGCTTTATTGTCATATTTTTAGCCTACCCTTTTGGGGGCACCTGACATCTGGGGCAAGAAAAACGGAAGAAAATGGCTTCAGCTGCATCTTTTATACCCCTGGCGCACTGACATCAGGGAAGAGGCGACAGCAACTGACACCGGACCTAGACTTTGGAATTCAGGCCGACTGCGGGTAGCCTGCCAGCAGGATAAACCTATTGTAATGACTGCAACAGTGAATACACTCGAACATCTACATTTATGGTAGGTACACAACTGTACTTTATAACTAACATTTAAATGCTCTGCTCATTAATAACCTATACACTTTGAAAAAAACCTCAACACCATAGCTCAACTGGGTAGGCCAGTTCCCATGGATCCCTCTTCCCTACCTCAATCGACCATGGCACCAGATCCAAGCACATCTGGGGCCAAACCTGGAGCTTCCCCCCTCTGCCAGTCCTGCACCACCTATGGGTGGAACTGCCTCAGGGGATGTTGCCCATCCTCCCTGGGAGCAGGCATGGAGACTGAGCTGTCACCCAGTGACAGCTACCAGGCATGATGTGCAGGATCATGCAGCAAGGGTTTGATGATGGACTGCGCCAGACTGAGGGTAGATGATACAGCCTGGAGGGGCAGGCTGGCCCCAATGCACAGCCCATGGCACAGCCACCTTTGGGGAAGTGAAGGAGCAGTAGTGACTGCCCATGGGTGGGGAGCACAGTCCCACTATTGCCATCTGGGAGCGCATGGCTCTCCGATTCCACAACACCCTTCCCATCCAAGGTGTTTACCCCCCTTATGTGTCATACACTGCCCCTGTCTGCTGTTTTGTCTGTTTGCAAATGCTACCTCTCATACCTAACTTACCTCCTCACATGTATCTACATATCTTCCCCAACATTCCACTCTCTCCTTTAAAAAAAATATGCATCTCTCCCACAAAAAAAAATCACCCCATACATAGCTCTCCATTTCACCTCTATGTACACTGCCTACAATCAAGCATTGCAGCAATTAGTCAACACAGTTATTTAACCCACACCCCTCTCTCTGGGTTGTGAGGCTCCAAATTGTCCACAATCTACACAGCTGATGCTGTACAAGAAATATAGAGCTATGGTCCTCCATTTCACCACTTTCCTATTGCCCCCTTTTTCTTTTTTTTGGAAATAGCATGGGTTTATGCATGGCCAAGCATTGTGCCTCATCACTGCAAATAGCGTAAACCTGCGCAAACCTACTTAAAGCTGCTTAAAACTGCTTTAATCACCTTCACTCTCTCTGACATTGTTATGCACATTAGCAAAATAATCACCCCTGCCAACTCTTGAACTTGGAACACTGCTATCAAGGGCATAGTGCATTAGCCCACTACGCCACTCAGCTCTGAAGGATGTCAGATGTTTCCATAAACATATTCTGAGTATCAGTGATGCACATCAGCAAAACATTCACCCCTGCCAAGTCTCAAACCCAGGACCTTGTCAACTACAGCATGGTGTATTGGCCCACTAGGCCACTCAATTCTGAAGTATAGCTGGTGTTTCCATACAGATATCCTGAGTACCAGTGACACACTACTTGTACATATAATGCAAAAAATGACAGCATACTTGGGACTGTGATGCAGACACCAAACCAGTACACAGCCATATAAATGTTGATGTATGGATGTGAGGCCTAGGATAGCAGGTAGAGCTGACAACTGCACAGACTGTTGCAAGATGTCTACAGTTGTGCCATCTACTTTTGGCATGGTTGTCACAAAACCTATTCTGAGTGCTGAAGAAATGTCAAGTCACTACAGATTGAGATTAGAAAATCATGAGAGAGAGTTCAGTGTCACGTCATACCTATCTGAACACACATGTTCATGCCAATCCTGTGCAATAGACTGTATACATGCACATATATCTTGCTAATACACCTGCTATAGTATTGACTCAGTAGCTCAGTCTGTTACATTCCTAGCATGCTGTACATTTTGCCACCCATAGTTCTGGCTTCCATTCCAGTCTGTTGCATGTCAAGTACATGCTTGTCAAAACAACAAAAAAATGACTGAGCCCTGCATTTTAAGCAGAACCAATTGATGCTACTGCAGTCACAGCCACCCATATTAGCATGTCAAAGGCCTGTAGGTTGGGACATACTTCACAAATATGTATAGGTGTCCTAAATGTCACCTGCCACACTCTGGATGGCACTATTACATAACATATGTATCTGAGGCACATGCCTCACCTCGACTGTTATGAGTACCCTCACCCTGGCTATGCTGCGACAACAGAGCTGACTTTGCTCCCTCACTGACATATACAGCTTGCTCCCCCCCAATATGTTCACAATCCCCAGTATGCATCCTGGGCAGAATGCTACAGCTGCATCCTGCAACATATGTGGCAGTATCTTCAGCTACTTGCTACAGACCTACCATACCTCCCAAACACCGAGAACAGAGTATCCACACAACACCCATAAAAAAGGAGTGGTGGGGACATGGTCAATTGACAGGGACATGTGTCACAATCTTTCCCTACAAATATACACTATTTGATAGACCAGCAGCTACTGCAGCAGCATGCATATTCTGATGCAAATGATGTATGATACTTGCATCTGTCTGTCCCCTTATTGACCTCAACCCACATTGTTAAACAGTAAAGTGCCACATAATCAGAAAGTCTGTTCACAATGGCCAAACATAGCATGCCAAACTGTGGGCATACCACATAAATCCAGACAGTGGGCAGTGTTTTTACCTAGCTTCTGTGATGCTGTAGTCCCCACACATCGATAATGTACATCTCACAGGGCAGAAAAAGGGCCAAGGCTTACATAAAGGCCTTAAATATAGCACTGTGGTGCCATGCCATTGGCTAATGAAAATGCAACCCAGCTGTTCTGGATACAATTAGCAGGTGTGAGCCACAGATTGGTGCACAGGCAATCACCTGTTCATGAGTATTACCTACAAAAGGCAAGCTGCCGTCTATGATAAACAGGTCTTTGACTTTCTTTATGAAGACAGACTGTGAGAACATAAGCATTATGCTACAAGATTTCTGCACATGAAGGGGAACAGTACTATACCAGGTATATAATAGAAGTCCCCATGTAATGAGACACAAATGGGAGGATTCCGTTATGGGAAATAGGGATTACAACAGTAGGTCTCTAGTACATATTTTAGAATGACATGTTACTGTTAGTCAGCTGTTCAGCATCTACAGGCTTCCCTTTTGGCTCTGTCTGCTGTGACATAAATCAAAGCTCTGTCCCTCTCTGTGTTCCTCCAACAATGGTCGGCTCATGCACGAATGCTACTGGATTGTGTTTTACACAATAGTGACAGTAAGTACTGGTGGATACAGCTGGCATATCACATGATGTACTGTCAAGTCAGCTCTTCTTGGTCTGTGAATGTCACACAGGCATACTTCAAACATTGTCCAGGCGACCCTGACTGTTCCTGATGTACTCTGGTTAGGTCACTATGTACTCCACTCCCATATCTCATTGCTTGAGAGCTATGCTTAGCATACCTGTTGACCCCCTACAACAGGACAGCAGGTTATAGCCAGTAGTAGTGGGGGTCCCAGGCCTGGCCTCAGCGACAGAGTGTACATATCGAGCATACAACATATTAATGTACTATAACTGTTTACTGAGGGGTCTGGCATGTGACAGCCAGATTCCACACAGTCTGGGAACAACCATTACATATTGTCCAACTGTTTGCCAGACATCCACATTTGTCTAGCAGAGGGTCCACATATATTAGGCACATGTACACATTCTGCTAACATCTGTGTACTGTGGATGTCAGACACTTACAGGGAGGATACCCTACAGCATGTTTTCAGTGCTGTTTGTCATTGGGTCACACACACTTTGCTGGACTGTCCCCATACACTTGAAGTACCACTCACCTATTTGTTGGATTGTGGCTGTATGACATGGTGCTGGGACATTGCCAGTGGGGGACACACCACAGAAATGGCAGTGATGGGTGTGGAGACATAACACAGTCTGTCACAGCACACAGGGCCATAACTGGTATACCTAGGATCATAGGTGGTTACTAGGCTATTGGCCCTGAGGCCCTCATAAGCTTAGCCCAGAGCTTAGCCAATGTTTCTGCAAGTCAGCACCTGATGCCTCAGTCTAACAGGGGCACAGGTGGTATCTCAAGGGTGTATGTTCTGTTTACCATCTAGTTATCCAGGTTTCACTTAAAAAGGGGTAAAGAGGTACTCTGCCTAATGTGGACAGGGTATCCATTTCACAGCTGGGTGAGTGTGTGGAGACACATCTGACCCATCAAGAATCCCTGTTGATGTCACAGACCAGGTTGAGGGTGCATGTGCTGGTTACACGAGTGGAGCTTGACTTGTGGATGTGCAGCAGTCCCATCAAGGTGGAGTCTGTGAGCACCTTGTATGCCACACAGAGGTCAACTCTGAGGAGTCTGTATGAAACTGGGTCGAGGGATAGGACTTTTAGCCTGTGTATGGTACTTGTTAGAGGCTGTGGTATTTCCTGGTGAGGAACCTCTGTGGTCTCCAGAGCTGCTGCATGTGCTTTGCGAGGTACATGATGAAAGAGGCATTTTACTCAATAATAGGCCTTATTAGGGAGGAATACAGGGATGTTATGACCCTCATGTCTCTGGATGAGATACCTTTACATATGAGGTGGGCCATGTAGAAGGCTTTCTTTATAAAGGAAGCAACATCCACATTTATCTGGCATGGAGTCCACATATATCAGGCACATGTACATATTCTGCAAACATCTGTGTACTGTGGATGGTTATCACCAACATGGGAGACCATTGCTCCATACCTATAGTCAATTCCTCCCTGGTTAAATCTGACTACAAACTGATCACCATGGAAATCTCCATCTCACCTACACCCCCTGCTAAGGTGACCACCCTGAAAAACTTCTCTAAAGCCAACTTCAGGCTCCTAAAAACAGAGGTGGCTAACTTCTCGGAACCCATGCCAATGGAAAATAGCTGCATGACTGCCGAATCATACACCAATGCACTGTACAAGCATGTACACAAATGCATGGACCTTGCCGTACCAAATAGAACTAAGACACTCTCTTCCAAAAGAAGGAAGCCAATCTGGTGGTCCCCAGCCATCAATAAACTCTAAAACAGAAGGAAGAAACTGTTACAGACAAAAATGAAGTCACAAGATTGGAAAACCTCCCTTATCAGTCTCAACAAACAGCTGAGATCCCTTATTAAATCCTCTAAAACCAGCTATGAAGGTAGAATTGTGGCTGACACCAAAAACAACCGCAAAACCTTCTATAGCTATATCAAAAACCTCAAAGGCAATAACCAGACTTACTCTGATTTATTGCTCAATGACACCTCCTATACTGAGCCAACAGATATAGCCAACATACTGGCTGACAGATTCAATGCCAACTTAACCCCTCCCCCCAAGGGCCCTGTTACAATACCAAAAGAAAGCCTGGTATCCACCATTTCTGCAGCACAGGTAAAAGCTGCATTGTCCAAAGCCAAGAATACAGCGTCCATGGGACCTGATAATATCCCTGGCTGCATCCTACATGAGCTACAAAATGAACTGGCACCACATCTGTGTGCCCTGTTCAATCACAGCCTTACCTCAGGCTATGTCCCTAATGAATGGCACAATGCTACAGTCATCACACTCCATAAAGGGGGAGCAACTTCAGACTCTGGGAACTATCACCCTATTAGCCTGATGAAACTGATATTCAAAGCTATGGAGCACATCATCATGGACCTGCTTAACAAAGATATAGGCAATCTCCAAACTCTTGACTCCATACAATTTGGCTTTGTCAAGGGGAGATCCTGCCTGCTGAACCTATTTGACTTCTTAGAGCAGTCACCAAGCCTGTGGATGAGGGTAAGGCAGTGCATACAGCCTACCTCATCCTGGCCAAGGCCTTCGATACCATTCCCCACCTAGGTATCATTGATAAACTCACCAAACTAGGCAACAATCCTTACATCACTAGGTGGGTTGCAAATTGGCTCACAGACAGGACTCACAGTGTGAAAGTTGCAGATTCCAAGTCAGACTGTTGACCAGTCATGAGTGGAGTCCCACAGGGCTCGGTCCTGGGCCCTCTCCTGTTTGGCATCTACTTCTCAGAAGTCCAGGCCAACACAGAAAGCCTTTGGCTGACCAAGTTCACCAATGACTGCAAGCTAGGAGTCATTATCAACTCCCCAAGTGATGCAGGCATCCTACAAAAGGGCCTCTCTGAGACTTAATGACTGGTATCAGAACCATGGCCTGAAGGTTAACGCCAAAAAAATGCATTATCATCCCCTTTGGAAAAAACTCAGTTTCCATGAATTACTATGTTGATGGGAGCCCACTGAACACTGAAAGGGCCATAAAAGATCTGGGCATCCAGGTCAACAGCCACCTCACCTTCGACCACCATATTGCCACTGTAGTTAAAAAGTCCTACTGCAAGTCACATCTTATAACCAAAGGTTTTGCATCTAGGAAGAAAGAGGTCATCATCACTCTCTACTCATTCCTCATTAGACTACTCATTGAATATAATGGTCCATTTGGCATGTACCTGACCAGACATTTACAACAGTTGGAGAGGCCCCAAAAGTACCTCACAAAAAGGATCCTAGGCCTTAAACACATGTCCTACATGGACAGACTCAAGAAACTTCAGCTGTTCTTAGTCTCTTATCATCTACTTAGAGGTGATCTCTGCTTGACTTACAAATCCATGTCCAACACAGTCCTATTTGAAATGCTACACCTAAAGAAACCCCAATCCCCTTGCTCCACATGCTCCAGAGATCAGAAACTCATTACCACAATTAACAGAACATGCTGGAGAGACAGGCTCATCTCCCAAAGACTGCCCATACTCTGGAATAAGCTTCTCATTCATGTCAAGCAGAACACCTCACTGGCCCTCTTCAAAAGAAAGCTTGATGAGTGAATATGTAACTGAAAGTTCACTCCAGGGATCATTCCAGTTGCCCTATTGGATAGGGGCACTGTGAACTAACATCAGGTGGCATGGTGCCTGGGCAATTTTTTTTGGCTAGGTTTGTAAAGACTACAGGGCCATTAGCCTAGTACACACCTATGAACTTATGAACATGGTGGTCAAATGTCATGGTGCCATCAACCTGTGTGCCCAAATCCCTTACAACTGATTGCATGCTTAGGACATCATTGGTAGTGTGATAATTTGTAGGGATGTCACTCTCTCCAAAGGGGATAATGCTGAATTTTGTGGTATGCACCCTGAGCCATGTGTCTGGCACCACTCATGTGTCTGTGTGAGACCCTCTTGGCAGATGTCCACATCACTAGGGGATTTGGTGACAGCACCCAGCATCCAGTTTTCTGCAGACATGGTTGGCCATAGCCCACTGGTTGTGCCCTGCACCTCAGAAGAATAAATCACACATAACAGAGGTCCCAAGACAGAACACTGGGTTATGCCCCTAGTTACTGGTCTACCACTCGAGGTGGCTTCCCTATATCGAGTAGGTGGGTGCTGTCAGTGCACCAGTGTGCTACCCATCTGGTAACATATGGAGTAATGCCTAGTTGAGAGCGTATATCTATTATGGCCAAGTTCCATTTTGGAGTGTGAATAAAGGGAATGAAAGCGGTAATGATGTTACCTGCCTGGAGTCTGCTTTTTTGGAAGAGAGTTACCCTGTGTGTTCTTTGTGGACATTTTATTATGACCAAGTGAAGAATGCTGTGAAAGTCTATGATCAGGCCAAGGTAGGCAGTATGCACTGTCTCCCCCTCATCCATGGCTTTGGTGATTGTGTCAAAGAAGTCAACAAAATGCAACAGACATGATCCCCCCTTGTCAAAGCCAAACTGTTTGTGATCAAGTGTGTGGTGGCCACCAATGTCCTTGTTAATGAGGTTCATGATAATCTGTTCTATGGCCTTGCAGATCAGGCTAGATCGGCTGATGGGTCTATATTGTGCTGGATTGGTGGACACTCCAGCTTAGTGTCAGCTGAGACTAAGGCAGTATTTAGGCTTTGGTTGAATACAGTGCTTAATGGTGCTGTAGGTTCATGCTTGAGGTCATGTAGGATGCATCCCACAATGTGAATGGGTGCCATGGAGGCTGTATTCCATGACATTGAGATGGCAGTGATGACCTGTTCCGTAGATATAAGGGGAAGGGGGCAGGTATCAGGGCTGTCCTGATGTACTGATGGAGAGGACAGGGGTGAAGCTTTTATTGACTCTGTCGGGCAGCAAGTTTGTTATATCTACAGCAATTGTATTTCTGGTGTCCTTGGCCACCACTTCTGAGCAGGTCTGAATGTTTCCTTTGAGGTTGCAGGCATATGTGAAGAAGGAGATATGACTGTCTGTAGTGGATGTCACCAATGTGGGCTTGGAGTTTGCTTTGCAGGATTTCAGTAGTGCTCTTATTTGCTTGCTCAGGCTAAGGGGACATTTCTTCGAATTGGACACCTGCTCCTTCTTCGTCTTGGACAGCAATATTTCACTCCTGTTATAGCGTCTATTTATTGCAGATGTCCACAGACAGGTTTACTTATCCTTGCAGAGGATGATGTAGTCCTGTTGGGTATACCTGACTCCATGCATTTATACAAATGCACGTATAGTGCTTTGGTGTATTTGTGGATATTGGTGCCAGTTCGTACAGAGGGGGTGGGGGCTGTGAAGCTGTTTATACCATTCCTTAGTAGACTCTAATCAACTTTGGAGATGTTTGTATGTCTGACCTAAGCTAGATGGGTATTGTGTGAGGTGGTGACTGCAAATGTGATGGCTTTATGGTTGGTTTTACAATGGAGGATGATACTGTAGGGATGCTGCAGTGGTTACCCATGTTCTTTAATATCAACTCCAAGAGATCTTCACCTCATGTGCATGTAGCAACTAGCTGTTCCAAGGTGTTTGCATTGCCAAATTCCATGAATCTCTGGGCATTTGTGTGCTGGCATGAGTAGTTCTTCTGGTCTATATTTGGGTACTTAAAGTCACCCAGGATCAGAGTACAGAGTCAAATCCTGATAGAGTTGAACAGGTCCATATAGGCAGAATGGGCTTCCTGGTCATATGTGGGGCCCAGTAGCTAGCTATGATTTGAATAAGGGTCTTGGCAATGGTTAACTGCACCTGGAGTGTCTCCTGTGCATCTTACTGTTTGACCAGCCTGGAGGTGTGTACGTCTTTCTATATAGTGAAACTTACACGCCTTGGCTTTACTGCCCACACCTTGGGGTCTGAATGTATGATAGGATGGGTGACCATGTAAGGCTGGGGTGCTCTCTATAGCTTTGAACCATATGTCTGTGACTGCACAGATGTCAGCATTTTCCAAGGTTAAGACTGTTTGCAATGTGTGCAGATTCATGTTTAGACTCCTAGTGTTTAGCAGCATGGCCTTCACTTTGTGATTTGTTGACAGTTTCATGTTGGTAGTGTTAACATCACCACTTTTCCTAATAAAGGCACTGTGGGGGTGGCAAGCACCATGGCAGATTGCCAAAGGCCAGGTGAGATAGATGGAGGCCATCTATGACAAAGCATTATGGTCTGCTGATCATATCATCCCAGGCTATCAGGTACTGGATCACCCTGGAATGGCATCAGAAACCAAGCCAATTGTTAAGGTCAATCATTTCCTGATTGTATTGCAGCATCATTCTGGGTGACGACAGACCTGTCTGGAACACATAATCATCAGGCTCAATCATGTCTCACTTCATATAGTCCAGGGAAGTACATATCAGGTCAGGCACACCAACATGGACTATGACAGACTCATAACAGTATCTGTTGTTGAGAGACAGCAGTGTGTATGTGATATGGCAGATTCTGGAACCTGACAGATAAGTAACTGTGACCTTCTCCATATACAGCCTGGTGAGATGCACATCTGTGTGTCTCCCAGTAGAGTCTCCTATGACTAATATTTTTGATTTATGGTGATACCTTAGTGGCTGTGGTTCACAGGTGTGTGACTATGCATGGTATGCGTTGTGCAGGGCTCTGGAGTTTGCACGTGATTTTGTCTCAGAGGTCTCCTTTGTTTGGGGATGTTTATGTTGAGGACCTCTGCATGTGTGGGTGTGTGTTGTGTAGGTGTGGGTGTTGTGTGAGGTGTACTGATTGTGTTTACAATCTTTTTGGTACCAGATATGCAGGCCTGAGGGGGTGAGAGTGTGGAGTGTAGGTTCCTAATGTCATTGCATCTCTCACAAATTGTGTTCCTTGGTGGTATTTGTAGATGGTTGTCCATGTACATGAGGCAGTTGCTACACTGTGTCAGGATGTCCATATCAACCAGACTGGCAGGGGAAACCTGTAGGATATTGTCTAGCCATATTTGTCAGAATCTGAGGGAGGAAGGCCAGGGAGACTGAAGGGGTGGGTCTACAGCCTAGGTCCTTAAAACAAATGTAGGAGGCTTACACTACTGCATACAATGTAGACAGGCTATACACAAGCAGTGATAGGTGCAACAGAAAAGATGCAGTTGAACACCTTACAGAACATGCAGCAAATGGCAGGAAACAGCAGGATGAGGAGGAAAATGCATGATGTATTGTCACTATGTTGCTGATAGCCACATACATACTGTGGTTAGAGATGGTGGGGTATGATGTGGGAGTTAATGGAGGATAATGCTGGCAAATGTGGAGGTGCAGGGTGTGTACATAGTGGAGAGCAATGTATGTGGTTCTGCGATGTGTTCCCCTCTTCTTGTCTTTCAGGAGTGATGTACAGATGGAAGAACCCACCTTTTTCTGCAGCCAATAATGAAGTTATAGTTGACGGTCTCAGACTACATCATACTATCCTGCGGTCAAGGAGCCGCCATAATCAGGAACAATGCACTGCTCTGTGGGCAAACCTTGTTGCATCAGTAAATCACATCAGGCAACAAGAAATAAGCTATGAGCAGGTCTGACACTGAGCCACCGACATGATAAATGGTGCACAGCAAAGGACCACAACAATCACTCTCAGCCACGGAGGAGTTCCTAGCAAACCTGGGTTCAGCCACTAGCTCACAAGCATCCATCACCCCATATGTCATGGAAGTGGGTAGCACAGCTTCCACAACAGAGGAGCATCCAGGTAAGCCTAATGTGGTCATCAATTTAACACTGTAGCAGCCATAGTGGCAGCCTCTGCATACCTGTACACAGATGTCAGGTCAATCTGCATTTGGGGAGGTTTGTAATGCACAAGTGTGCACACATACTCAGAATGTCAGCAATGTGGACAGTATCACAGTTTATACTTTACATGTTGATATATGCACATATTATCCTGTACCAATGCAACATTTGTGTTTGCTGACGATACCTCTCCCCACAATTCCATAGGTACATCTGGTAGGGCCAGAGTCCAACATCCTCTAGTCAATGAGTGTGAAACTGTTTTGTTATGGCTCATCTATACCCTAGGACTGTTACGGGCTGCCAGTTTGCCATGGACATGACTGTTAAGCTTAGCCATAGTGCAATATTTGTATGTTCAGTTGTGGAGGTGTTCACTGTAGTGAATTTAATTGGTAATCCCAGTAGCATATTTTTAGGAGCTGTAACATATTTGCATGCATTTTTGTGAAGGCGTATGCAGTCTACTATACAGTGGGCAATAGTATGGTGGAGATGGGTGCACTGTTTTTTAGTTGAAGGTCCATCACATACACTGACATGTCACTTATCTCACATGTGTATAGTACTGGCAACATTAAGTGGACATAGCTACACTACATGTTGTTAAGGGCCTGTCTTGTCTGTGACTGTTGTGGTCTGCTCGTGTGTTGTGCATTGGGTCAGTAATAAGGTGTGGTATGTATAATGTGGTTGTGGCACCTCACCTGTATGTGTGTGTGTTTGTTTGGATCAGCAGACATAATATTGCATGTATTAATGTAGTCATGTTGTCTTCCTTCTCACAGGTGATGGTGGGGTTGGAGTCTGTCCCCTCACAACCTGATGTCTGTGTCTCATCGGACTCTGATGATGATGGTGCCATAGAGAGGCATAGGTGGGGTTGTTGGAGGCTGAATCTGTCCCATGGGTTGACATCCCACTTCCTCCCCCAATGTCCCCACACACAGTAAGTATGCCCACACCTACCCAGTCCCCTACAGCCACAGATATTGGACAGTTAGAGGGTGGTGACATTGAACAGGAGAGTGTGGTGACTATGGCATCTGTGACTGTAGATGCTAGCCATAGCCAGAGAGCTGGTGAGGTCCTACACAGGCAGATTGACAGGGGTGCTCGAAGAAGAACTGCTACTGCTGCCCATCCACCACCTGTCACAGGTGTCATATCACGGGTCACTCGATGCATGTTTTGGTCCATCATGGAGGCACAGGCACATTCTGAATGCAACCCCAGATGGAAGCTCAGGATCATGGATGCATTACTGTCTGACATCTATGACTCCATCCACAACATTGGTGATGCCATGCATGATTTCACTGATGTAGTGGACAGATAGTGGGATGAGACATTGGCAGTCCTTAACCATGCATTGTCTGTGCTGGAAAATGTGGTAGGAGTAGGGCATCAGATACATGGACATAGGTCATCATCAGCATCAGTTGAGAGTCCATGTGGCCATACACAGTCATGCTGCTGTTGTGGCAGTACCACCAGCACTACAGAAGGGAGGGTGTTGTCCACCCCACGATGTGGCAGGCCATGGTCATGTGGTCCTGGGTGGTCACGTGAGGAATACAGACCCAGCAGACATCAGTCACCATCAGCAAGTAGTACCGCATCTGACCCTGGGCATGGTGGTGCCAGTACCACTCCTGGCACAGCCAATTCCTGTGTTCATGGCCAGAGACAGTGAACTGTACATTCTGCCATGTATGGTCCACAGTTTTCCGACGTAACCTCATGCAGGGCTATCACATGGCTTGTCTGTGTATGCACACACACTCACACATCATTGTCACATGCAGGTCACCAACAGACACACACAGCTGCTTTCATGGCCCAGCTGACCAGCACTCCTCCAGACACACACACATGATGTCAACTGTATGGCACAGCCTAGGCCTTTGGCAAAGCCCACACCACACCCTGTGCATGTAATGATACCTGTGCCACAGCTCTGTCATCCATACCATTGATGCAGGGACATGCAGATATGTGTCTGATGCACAGGATGACTATAGTACATTTAATGACAGTTTGTAGTGCAGTAGTGTTATTCCCTATAAGGTGCTGTCTGCTGGCATGCATCATGAGTACACATCAAAGTGTATGTACCTTTGTTCCATGATGCTACATTGGTGGTAGTATTACTGACTGACTGTTGTCTCCCACACCATTTTCTGTTTCTGTTCCAGGTGTCTGTGTGTCTACGCTGTGGAGTGCTGGTGCCAATACAGTGGCACAGGATGGCATGTTGTCATTGCAGAAATGTGACTTCACCAAGGTACGGTCGTATATGTGCATGGTTACCTAGGTGCGTATGTGTAGAACAGTGGGTCAGGGACAGTGGGGCAGACAGCATAATCTTGCATGCGTACCCTGTGACACAGCATGCTACTCTTGATACATGTCACCTGGGAGTTCAGTGGGATCATAAAAGGTTACTAGAGTAATGGCCTTGGGTCCCTTACAAGGCTAGCAATTACTTTATCCCCAGAAAGAAACATCAGTCAGCACATTTTGCTTCTGCCAATGAGGGACACAGGTGGGACCTCTGGGACAGAATTGTGTTTTCCCATCCACTCATCATGGTTGTGCTTGAAGAGGGTCAGCATGGTACTCTGTCTGACAGGTATGGGAAGTGTATTCCTGAGACAGGGCAGCCTCTTGGAGACAAATCTGTCTCTCCATCAGGTTGTGTTGATGTCGCATATCAGATTTAGGCCTGTCGTGCAGGTAATGAGTGAGGAGTTAGACTTATGGAGATGGAGCAGCTTTAGTAGGGCAGGGTCCAACATTGCCTTGTAGGCATGACACAGCTCACCTCTGAGCAACTTGTCTGATATGGAGTGGAGCAATAGTGATTTGAGGCTGTCTGCATGGGACAGGTGTTGGAGGCCATGGATTACCTTTGTGAGGTATTTCCATGGCCTTTCCATTTGGTGCAGATGTCTGGATAGGTACATACCAAACGGGATGTTGTAGTAAAATATTGATATACAGATTGAGGACTATAGAGAGGTAATGATCACCTTTTTTCTAGATGCAATCCCTTTACCTATGAGATATACCACATACAAGGCTTTTCTGACCACTGCTGCTATACGACGGTTGAATGTAAAATTATCAACCTGAGTACCCAGGTCTCTTAACACAGGTTGTGTGTCTAGGAGGTTGCCATTGATGTGGTAAACAGTGGGGCCACGTCTTTTCTGAATAGTATGATGATGCATTTTTTTGCATTTAGCTTGAGGCGAGGATCTTGACACCAGTCCGTAGTTGATGTAAGACCTTCTTGCAGTATGTTAACATCATTTGGGGAGTCAATGACCGCACCCAACTTACAGTCATCCACAAACCTGGTCAGAACCTACAGATTTAGGTGGGGAGGGTAGCGCCTAGATACATGTGGGTTATTTAGGGGCAGCAGCTACTCACAGAGCCTCAAAATTTAAACATGTTGCACACATAGGCAAGACAGACTAGGGTTGGTACCTTATCAAATGCCTAATGTGGGACACTTTTTGTAGTAATGTGAGAGTTGGCAGTATAATCTATACTCACGGTGAGTGCAATGGACAGAATCTTACTTTTCTGACAATATAACAGCTTATGTTTGTAGCATTTGCCTAGAGTAAGCTATTTCTCCTAACATTTAGGTATTTGTGATGTAAAATAACTGTTTTATGCAACTGTTAGAGTAGTGTAGGAAATATTTGTTGTCCTACACTGTCGGCACAATTGTATTGTTTTAGTTGTTTTCACAGGACACACCTGGCCAAACATGGACTGCATCTTGCACAGTGGGACAGGTGGTAACCCTAACACAGTCACAGTGCTGCAAGGGGATATATGTACACACACACACAAACAAACACACAGACACACACTCATGAGCTGCCATTGTTGACAGTAGAATCCCTACCAGTCTAGTTGTACATACTATATTGCTGCATATGTATCGCATGCACCACGAAGCTTATGTGTTGGAGTGTCTGCCACTACTGTTGAGGTAGATGACATCTGCAGGCACTATAAAGGTTGCCAATGAGGGGTTAACAGATAACACAGGCCCTTAAAATTGTATAACCATCTCACACACACACACACACACACACACACACACACACACACACACACACACACACGACAGCTGCACACTGCTGCAAAAGGATATGCTTACACACATACATACATTCACAGAGTTGCTGGTTTTGAGAGTAGAACCCTTATCTATCTAGTTATATACATTATAGTACTATGTACTTATCACATGCACCATGGAGCTATTGCGGTTGGAGAATGTCTAACTGTGCTTCTAAGATGGATGACATCAGCAGGCCCTAAAAAGCTTGCCAATGGGGGTTTAACAGGCCCTTAAACTTATGTAACCATCACACATACACACACACCCAAGACAGCCACACTGCTGCAAGGGAATATGCTTATACACACACCTACCCTCACAGAGTTGCCAGTTTTGAGAGTAAACCCCCTACCTATCTAGTTATATATACACTATAGTACTACATACTTATCACATGCACCACAGAGCTATTGTGTCTGAAGGGTGTCTCACTGTACTTCTAAAGTGGATGACATCAACAGGCCTTGTAAAGTAAGCCAATGTGGGGGTTAACATATAAGCATGGGACTTAAAATGTATTAGCATTGCACACACATAGGCAAGACATACACACTGCTGCAAGGGGATATACTTGCGCGCACACACACACAGACACACACACACACACACACACACACACACACACACACACACACACACACACACACACACTAACACAGTTGCCATTAGAACCCCTACCTATTTAGTTATATATATATACTATAGTGCTACGCACTTATATGCTCCACTGAGATTTTGTATTTAGAGAGTGTCTGAATGTGCTTGTAAGGTAGATGACATCAGCAGGCCCTGTAAAGTAAGCCAATGTAGGGGTTAACAAGTAGGCACTGACCTTAAAATGTATTAGCATTGCACACACATAGGCAAGACAGACACACTGCTGCAAGGGGATATACTTACACACACACACACACACACACACACACACACACACACACACACACACACACACACACACTCACAGAGTTGCCATTATTGGGATTATAATCCCTACCTATCTAGTTGTATAGAGTATAGTGCTACATACATATTGCATGCACCACAGAGCTTATGTGCTTGGAGAGGGTAGAGTGTCTGCCACTGCTGTTGGGGTAGATGATATCAGCAACTGTTGACAGAGAGGCCACTGTTGTGGAGGACACTAGTCACAGGGCCATAAAATGATTGACCATTGCACAGACATAGGTCTGTTGGGCATGTGTATGCTGGTGTATGTGGAATATCTACACACATGGTGGCTGATGTGAGATTAGAATCCCTACCTACCTACTAATAAACACTACAGCTCACCATACTAGGTGCACGCACCACTGGTAACCATTTATGTGCAACTGGCTGCAGCACTACATCACTCTATACCTTTCTGTGTGTGGCTGTCTCTCTCTTCCCCCCTGTCTCTCTGTCTATATAATATGTATATATTACACACATTTTATATATATATATATATATATATATATATATATATATATATATATATGTGTATCAATATAAAACTTTACAGATACATATATATTTTATATGTGCCACATACTGATAGATAAGGGTAATCATGTCTGATGGGGATAGGGAGAGACAGGTATACATAGCTGTCTTGTATGCACAGAGATATATTGACATCTCAGTTCTATAGGCAGATGAGGCTTCAGACATGGGCTGAAATTAAGTGTAGGAGCATGCCCACTGTGACTGTCAGTACTTACAAGGGGACTCCAGTCCACACCTACTTGTACTGCAGTCCAGGATTTTGTGTGCCACAGCCAATTGGCTGCTGCACCTAATTACACAGTCCAGCACCTCCCTGATATAATGCCCAAGGGATTCCCCAGCTGAGTTCTGGCCGTAATATCTGACTCATACCTAGGGTGTGTATAGATTGTATTAGACTGAACAGGGTTTTTCATCATATGTACATTTTACATAGCAATGTGATTTCCTGGTACATCAGTGGCAGATCATTATAGATTGATGTGAGAAACTGTGACAGACATTTGAGTTACTGACTCCATACACAGCAGGGAACCAATGATGCTGCATGACCTGTTCTACTCTACACTTTCTATATTTGTCTGGCCAGTAGTTCATCCTTTTCCTTATATGTGGGTCTTTGCCCCAGTCCTGTTCCTGGCTTTGTCCACAGTTGCAGCATTATGTAGTTGTAGGTATGCTATGACTGGGGTACAAGATGTAACACCACACACAGACTTCGCACCTCTGACTATACCTGTTTTGCAGGATGTCCAGCATTGCACCCCATATGTCTGCTCTCATCCTCAGACAGTTTGTGTTGTATTGGTTTTATAATGCTATATGGTGCCAATACCTCTCAACCTGTTAGAGCAAGAAATCTGGATAAAACCATATATAAAACTGGGACACAGGCCAAAGATAGGGACAATTTTTAAAATTGCTCTTACAAACTTAGACAGTTGGTTATATTAGCATGAATTTTCTGAAGGGTATGAAGTCTTTATCTCAAATGTCTGTCATTATTTTCTAATGTCAGCCTTTATTGATTTTCCACTAGTTTGCCAGAAAATTGCAGTGTTATGAAAAACGGACCAAAAATATGAGGCAAAACTGTGGACATTCTGCAAAACTCTGTACATTTGGGAAGTATGATGGTGCCCATTGACCTGTTCTAAATACTGACACAGTTAAGTGATAGCTATGACATCCTGCTACTACTCTGACTTGTTACAACCTGCTGTTCTACTAGCCACCATCTAGGTTACTCAGAGCTGTGTACTGTCCATATCTGTGGCACCCTGTCCCTTCATTATCTCTGGCATTGTCCAGCTTTCTTGCAGTAAGAAATAGTGACATATGGACAGCCTGTAGAACTCCTACCATAGATGTAGCTCACATACAAAATAGGTGCAGCCAGTCTTGAACCATGAACACCATCAACCATGGTAATGTAGTTAGCCCACTAAGCCACAACAGCCACCAGACAGTGCAGTTTAATTCCTGACACTATCAACCACAGACATACATAGCAGATTGACCCCTGCATATTGTGGAAATAGACCATGTCACCAGGTTGATTGGGACAGCCCAGGGATTGTGTGGTCTGCTGCTATTACCTTGCAAACATAATGTTACTGCACTTGTATGGGAACACGGGTGTATTAGGTGTATGGGACTCTAGCACTGAAAGTCATGCATCTGTCCTATGACTCAACTGTTTGTTATTTCCCTTGCATAGTGCAGTGGGTTTTGCTGCCTTGGGGCCTACTGCATATTATGGGGTGGTCAGTATTGGGCAGAGAGTTCCTGTTGTCCCACATAGCTGTCAGTTGTCTGCAGGTATTCCAGTAACACACTCTATTCCCTTGCATACATGCGGCAGGTCCATACATATGTTACCATAGTCTACTACCCCGTACATTTGTTGTAAAGAAGAGTGACTTACCTTGTGCCTGCAGAAGCTGAGATAACAGTGCTTCAGGGCTGACTCTGTCAGATGCATGTAGTACACAGCCAGTACATGGTAAGATACAGGTTGTGCAGTGTGGCTGGCATCCTTTTTACTATGTTTGTGAGTCAGAGTAAGGTTCAAAAAGAAAAACAGCTTCATGGCACCGAGTCAAAGTTTAATAACTATCATATACCAATACCAAAGCTTTCGGACAAAGTCCTTCATCAGTGTTACAAAGTTACTTCCATATGTATACAATTTATATCATTCAAAAGACATCACATGACACAATCCAACCTATCAAAACATAATTAATTAATTTTCATTAGATCCTATTATAAAGCTTTAAAATCACATACATATATATTCATTTCCATAAAATATATTTAAAATCTATAAAAATACATTTATATTTCAAGATCTTATACATTGTTGTCTGTGTTTTAAAATTGGTTTAAGGAAAACTTGTTTATTAACTCCTGGTGGAGAATCTGCATGAAGACAGATAATCCAGTCATATTCCTTAGTTTCAAGTTTAGTATTGATATCACCCCTTCTCAAACTAGGTTCTATGACCTCCATAACCCTAAATAAAAAGCTATGTGTAGGTCCATTATCATTTATATGCTTAGCCAATGCATTTGTCAATACACCTCTCCTAATGTCTGATTTATGCTCTATAATTCTATTTTTAAGTTTTCTAGTAGACTTTCCCACATTGATATTCGGCCTTAATCAAATTGTTTCAGAGAAACCCCTTTTTACATACAAGAATTGTAGCAATCTTAAGCAACGCTTATGCTACAAGGATTTTTCCTTAAATAAAAATATATCTTCTACTTCTAATAGGAAAGGTACATTCTCATGTTTCAATTGCTCTTGTTGCTCTGATATTTGTTCTTCTAACGTCCTTACCCACCTTGTAACTATGAAATTTTTTTTACTTCAAATGTTTATCAATATGTAATATATCACTAGTAGTTTATTTAGCTACATGCAAACCATGTCCACCATTTTATGTGGGAAAGTCTACTAGAAAACTTAAAAATAGAATTATAGAGCATAAATCAGACATTAGGAGAGGTGTACTGACAAATGCATTGGCTAAGCATATAAATGACAATGGACTTACACATAGCTTTTTATTTAGGGTTATGGAGGTCATAGAACCCAGTTTGAGAAGGGGTGATATCAATACTAAACTTGAAACTAGGGAATATGACTGGATTATCTGTCTTCATGCAGATTCTCCACCAGGAATTAAACAAGTTTACCTTAAACCAGTTTTAAAACACAGACAACAATGTATAAGATCTTGAAATATATATATATATATATATATATATATATATATATATATATATATATGTATTTTTATAGATTTTAAATATATTTTATGGAAATGAATATATATGTATGTGATTTTAAAGCTGTATACTCAGATATAATGAAAATGAATTAATTATGTTTTGATAGGTTGGGTTGTGTCATGTGATGTCTTTTGAATTATATAAATTGTATACATGTGGAAGTAACTTTCTAACACTGATGAAGGACTTTGTCTGAAAGCTTTGGTATTGGTATATGATAGTTATTAAGCTTTGTTTGACTCGGTGCTGTGAAGCTGGGTTTTTTTTTGGATGTTTGCTGGTATACAAGCTTCACTTTATCGCAGCGGTGTTTGTCTTTTGTGACAGTCAGAGTAAGGTGTCAGTCCCTAGGTCCCTAGGATGTCCGTGCATGTGGTATGCATTGCCTCTTTGCCAAGGCCAGGGCATACTAGGCATGCCTACATCTACCTACAGGGACAGGCTAGGGGGGGTTCCTCCTCCAAGTCCCCCTGTGGCTACGGGGACCTTGGCACTGGTGGGGGCTATGTGTCCCTTCCCTGTGATGTTCCTGCTGCAGCTATTTTTACAGGATGATACCATGTAGCATGGCACATATTGTGAACATGTGTGCACATGTGGCTCCACCAGATGTATCGAGGCAGTGGAACTGTGACTTGAGCTGCCCAAACACACGCTCTATGATGTTCCTAGTTTGTGTGAGTGCCTCATTATGGCATTCTTCAGTAGGTGTGTGCATTTCTGATGGGTGCCATCATCCACGGTTCCAGTGCATAGCCAGCATCCCCAGTAGATGGCTGGATGGAATGTCCTCCTGGCAAATGTCTGGTACAGCTGTGATGCATGCCATATGATATGTGGGAGTCATGATAACTGCTAGGGCTGCCAGCACACACATTCATGATAATGACCTGGGCACTGCACATGACCTGGCAGTTGATGGAGTGATACCCCTTGTGGTTGACATACACTCTACCCTCCACACCAGGAGGTGCTTTGATGTGCACATGAGTGCAGTCTATGGCACCCAGTTCCTCAGAGTAGTGTACTACACGGTGGAAGAGATGCATATTGCTGGCCCTCTTCAGGGGTGCAGGGTAAATATATTTGCTCACTGGCATGTGTTTGCATGGCATCCAGGAACTCGTGGAGTACCCAGGATGCAGATGCCTGTGAGACCCCCATCATGTCCTCATTAGGTATTTGAAAATTATCTGTAGATGGTATTCTAAGCACTACACATACCTTTGTTTCCACTGGGATGTGTTCCCCTCTGTTGGATCTGGGTCTGAGCTGAGGGTGGCAAAGCTCTGTGAGTTCTTGTAGTATGTCCCTGATCACCCTGTAGTGCTCCATCTCCAGCTCACGTAGCTCCTGAAAGGTTACCCTGGGCCTGAACACTCTTCTCCTTCTCAGTCTAGGCCTATTGTTAGCATCTGCACCAGTAGTGGCCTCTAGCACATACAGATGTAGCAGAGCAGCAGTAGCCCCTATCAATTTGTCAGTTAAAATTCCCAAGTGCAAACTCCAATGGTGCGGAGTATGTGGGAAAAATCAGATTGAAGGGTGTAGCCATACTTTATAGTGGTGTGTTGCAGATGCAAGTCTATGTGATTGGCTGACTATGATGCATTCCACCTGCCAGGTCTAGCACTGAAGGTTTTAAATTGCCCATTGTCAGGAGTATAGGGCTTATCAGTCATTTAAACTTGAGTGGCTTTCCCAGGCTATTTCCTTGAATTCTTTTTTAATTTCTTTCACTGATAAGCACTGGGACATACTGTGCAAACCTGTGGCACTAGTATAAACAGTGCTCAGCAGTTTAGATGGGTCTATATCATATGAGCAAATCGCACAAATTGCGAATGCTCATAATATCGAATGTACTGGACCTCGAAGTGCTTTTCCTGAGATTGTGGTACAGTGAAGAATGGGATATTTGCCCTTTTCTCACTGTAGTGTGATCTCAGAGTTGGAATATATGTTTAGCGGGGGGAAGTTTCAGGTCCTGTACATTAGCTATTATGAGCATTCGCAATTTGTGCAATTCACTCATATGATATAGACCAGTTTAGCCAGACCTCCATTCATGGGCATGCTCAGCTTAGTATAAGCCAGCTAAAACATGTGCCCTACAGCTAAACACAACTTAGCGGCACTGGACATACTCCTCTGCTTAGCTGTGCTTAGCTGAGTGCAAATGGATGCGGATGAGCTCCAATTGACTTAAACACAGCGTGACATGCCCCCTTTTGATGTCAGCTACCTGTTCGACTAACACCAACACAGTTCTCACCCTACACAAGTTTTATCTGTGGACACAGTGGCCCATTTTTGCTATTCAGTAAACCCAGCTCATTTTCATACAGATCCTTGCATATTCCCTGGATACTTCAATACTCCAGGGCCTGCCTCCTTAGCAACCACTGAAACCTGCCATTGTGCACTATGCATGCAGGGCACTATAATGCATTATTTTTGCAAATGTCTTCGTTTCAGTTTTTCAGCATTTTAATAATTTTTTTTTGCATAAGGACATGTTTACGTGTTGTTGCATGCTGCACAAATGTAATATGTTTATTAAAAAAATTAATATTTTATAATGATTTGCATTACTTTTTGAACTCACTGGGCATAGTTTTGGTAATTTCCATCCTTACATTGCAATATCCAACTTCTTTTTGGGCTTTTACAGCCCCTGTTTAATTTTTTCATTTCTGTACACGGTTACTTTCCGTGTGCATTTCTGACACCAACACACCTTCTACACAGGTACCATTCAGCTTATTGGATCACAAATCAAATTCATTTGCATGGATTTCACCTGCTTATGAGGTGATTTGCATTCCACGGACACTTATATGTCCACACGCTTGTGCCCGGCCTACTGCTCTGTTTACTGGATCGCTCAGCTGCCGTTTTCCATGTTGGGGCCGTGCTACTATGCCTTCACAGAAAATCACTCTGTGTAGGCTTTAATTAATCCCCCCATGTCTTGTTAACAAAAGTGTTCTACCAATGTGCATCTTCATTGCACAATTTCCAAGATATGGCTGTTTGCGAAAGTTTGGCAAAAGTATGATTCTGTGCTTATGTACATTATTTATGGAAAGACTATCCACAGGATTTAATAAAATCCATGTAGATACAGTGTAGAGTCTACACAGAATGCATCCATGTACATGACCATGGTTCCCCGTCGGCAGTGTGCTATGCATATTAATGATGGAGTGCTGCCGAGGGAGACCTGAGGAACATGGATATTGACTCAGTGTAGGGAGTGGTGTAGTGGCTACCTGTGACTGCAGCTGAGTTTGAGTCTCTCTGTAATTCTCTCTGCCACTGTTGTAATGTTGTGAAGTTTGTCAAAAGTATAATATGTAATTTTTATGATGTTTTATGTTTTTTCTTTCTTTTTTTTAACTGCATGTTTGCGTGGTGTGGCTTGGAGCACAGCAGTGCTAAGCTGTGTCCACATATAGACAGCTGGCACCTGCCAGACATCTTAGAATAGAAACTGGATGTAATTAATTATTACAATGACATTTTTTTTTTCTTTTTTCTTTTTTCAATTGCCATTTTTGCGGCGCAGACCACAGCAGAGCCAAGCAAAGCTTATACATACATAGCCGTAACCTGCCAGACATCTAAAAATAGAAATTGCATGTAATTAATTATTTATTTATAGGTGTTTTTAAGTGTGTTTGCGTGGTGTGGGATGGTGCTCAGCAATGCTAACAGGTAGCCTAATAGTATATGTGAAGGTATACTAGGTTGTATAATGTCCAGCTAGCTACATGGGTAGAGTCACTGTCTTATGTGTAGTAGGTCTTGGGTTCAAGTCCATACTAGGCAGAATATGTCTGTAAATGAATATACTATTTTCTTTAATTTCATTAAGCTATTGTGAATTTTGGCAGTGCTGCACTTTGTTAAGCACTGCTCATTCATGCTAAGCAGTGTATAAACATGCTAATGGCTACCAATGTTTGCATGGTGCTAAGCCTTGCTAAAAATGCAGTTCTGCAAGTTTTCACACTGCTTGGCTTTGCTTAGTTATTTTGTGTGCTGCTAAGTGACATGGTGCTTTTTTGAATGTTGTTTAATGTCATGTAATGGTAGGAAAACAGCCTATATTAAGCCCAATAGGCAGGAATTCTGCATCATTCATTGGAGTTCAACAAACTGTTGGTATGGCTGGTGGTGTTGGTGTAGGTGTTCACTTTTAAGCACAGAGGTGGGGTATTCAGAAGTCCAAGGTCATGGTTGGGCTCCTAGTTAAAAACCATAAACCCCGACTAATGCAGGGTAGATTCCATGGCTTGGACTGTAAGGCGGAGACTTGGGACCATTTGGCCAGGGAACTGATGAGTGTTACTGGTATCCCCCACACAGGTGAGCAGTGTCATTACCATTATGATGACCTGAAAAGGAGAAAGAGGGGAATGTTGGACACTTGAGTCCAAGAAGCTAGAGCAGGGAATGCTCCACAAATATGTAAGTAATTTTTCCTCTGTTTTGCCAATATGCAAGCTGAATGTCTGCAAAACTGGCATGCTTAATGGTGTACTTCTTTCCCAATAGCTGCAGCTGAGAGGACTTGCAATGTCAAGTCCGATGACAGTCACATGGCCAGGTTGCACCATGAGTATGGTAAGTACAGATTTAGTATGCTAACTGTAGTGCAATAAGCAAGAAAGACTAAAGCATTTACTGGAATAATGTATGCACAAGACAAAATGTGGTGCAATAAATGGGCAATTAGAGCTGTAGTGCAATACATGACCAATAACAATTGAAGTTCAATAAATAATAAACAATACCAATAACAGTAAGCAAAATGATGTCCAGCAGGATTGTGCTGTAATAACCGTGGCAGTAGAGCTGTATATATTGCTTGTGTATGGTAAGGTTGCTGCAATCAAGTGTAACACTGCATTAGTGTAGAATGCAAAAGCAATGGCCTGCAAACTGTATTGCTTAACTCATAGTACTCTCCAAGGCTGTCTCCAGACCAATATCAGTCAGATAATGCTCTCTGTTCCCCCTATTACAGGTAATAAAGGTATATGGGTGAGGTAGCCCACTCCATGGGCAGATATTGTGTGTGTACTTCACAGATATTTGAAAACAATAACAGTACAAAATGTTCACCAGCATTGCTGATATTAAAATAAAGCTGTTTTAATATATGCAGTACAGTTTTATTCCATGCATGTGTGTTCTACTGTCAATGCAGTCAATTATAACACTGTAATAGTTCTAGAATGCAAGGAGAATGTCCTGTAACTTGTATGGCTTAACTCATACTATGGTTCAAGGTTATCTGCAGCACACTCTAAGTCATGTAATGCTCATATTTTCTCTCTCCCCAGGAACAAAAGTATATGAGTGAGGTAGCCCATGTTATGAGCAGATATTGTGTTTAGATTTCAGAGTTTTTAAATCAGTAAGAATAATGTTTTCACCAGCATTGTTGATTCATAAATTAATCTGTCTACTTCCAGTATGGCTGTATTCCTTGCATGTCTGTACTAAATTGCTGCAGTCAATTATTACATTATTTGCAGATGTCCCCTGCAGTCACAGCTACTGGGTTCTATTCCCATGCCTGGCAACTAAGGCATGATGGCTGTCTAGTTTATGAACTGTACACAAACATGCCTCTCAAGTGTCATGATTTCTCATACTATAGTTAATATTGCATAATCCATCTGTCACAGGATTAATACAGAAATGATTACCTGGAATGCAAAGTATTACCAAATCTGCTTACAGAACACCTTTGTAGTTATATAAGTCCACATGATGTGCAAGTGTTCTGTCTAGTTGTGTACCTGCATTTGTTATTGCTTGGCCCATACTGTCCCATGAAACAGCTTAAGAGGTATGTACATGCTATATCACCTATAGGAGAGTTGTAGTCATTGTGCACAAAACTGACAATACATACCTATAGAGTTAATATTACCACTGTTTTCAGGGATACAATCTGCAATGCCACTAATGCACTGTTTTTCTCTCTCTCTCCCCACCCCTTATCTGCATGTGTTTAATATTATGTATTATTATGGTTTAATATTAACATATATTGTTAAAATAACTATATTTTGGGAAATGTGTTTTATTATTGTTATGTGTTATTATGCTTTCATATTAACATATCTTGTTAAATTAATCATATGGTTGCCCTTATGCTTTAATTGTTACTGGCATGCTGTTAACATACTGAATGTTTTGTTATTTCATGTTGTGTCATACATAATATACATTGCTATGTATTTGGGTTAATTAATATGATGTTCCTTGCTGTTACTACGAACAATGATGTGTTCATAACTAACCTCAACTTATTGCTATACCTCAATTGCTACAGCACGTCAAGGGTGGCCAGTTCTGGCTGATCCCCCTAACTTGCCTCAACCGGCCGTGGCACTGGGTCCCAGCACATCTGGGACCCAGACCAGTGGTGCCACCTCTTCTACCCTGCAATACCTGTTGCAGTGAGTAGTACTGCTCCATGGGATGGGGATGGGAGAGCCGTCACCTGAGTTGAGCTGCTGGTCTTGGTGCACAGGATATTCCGCCATGGCTATGACCACTGCCTGTGCCGGATTGTGGACATGGTAACCAAAATGGTGGGGCAGCCTTGCCTTGGTGCCCAGCTTTCAGCACAGCCGACAGTCCCATGGGTGGGGATGTGAGTCATGCTGCTGCCATCTGGAGGCACATTGGGCTTGAATTCCACAACAGTCTCCCTACCCAAGGTGTTCACCCCACTCATGTGTCATACCACCCCTATCTGCTATCTTTTCTGTTTGAAAATGCATCCTCAACTACCCAGCTTACCTCCACCACACGTAACTATGTCCCCTCCCCAACATTCATCTCTCACCTTAAAAAAAAAAAAAAAAAAAATGGGCACCTGTCCCCAAAAAAAAGTCATCCCATACATAGCTCTCCATTTCATACACATGTCCACTGGACATGTAATTTGGTCCAAATGTGTTGACAACGCAGTTATGTTGCCCTAACCCATCTCTCTGGGGTTTGAGAGTCCAAATTCATCTACAA
Organism: Protopterus annectens; assembly: GCF_019279795.1. NCBI lineage: Eukaryota > Metazoa > Chordata > Ceratodontiformes > Protopteridae > Protopterus > Protopterus annectens. The sequence goes on from NC_056739.1 coordinate 1,302,458,957, forward strand.
ATTCTGTCAAAGTGCACAGTTGCTGTACAAGAAATGAATTGCTATGGTTCTTTCCTCACCCTTATTGCACATCCCTCTCTGCCTTTTATTATGTTTTTCCCCCTGCTTGCCCCCATTTCACTACTTTGCTATCTCCCCTTTTTTTCTTTTCTTTATATTTTTTTAGAGTGGAGCTGCGAGATGGGCCACGTTGCGCAGCTTCGCTAAGCTCAGCTAAATAGACCCATAATGACTATATGTGTTTATAACATTGTAAGACACATACAAAATAAACACTTCTGTCATGTTTCAATCCCAAGCCCATCACACCTGCAGCACACTACATTAACCCGTTATGCCACACAACCCTTGCTTAAAACAGGTAGTTTAAACAAAACATAGTAATTGCAATCATTAGGCATGTTTCTGTGGAGCTGCATGCAGTGCTAAACTGTGCAAACTGGAATAAAACAAAATGGAAAAAATTGGAGTGTACCTTGGACTCTGATGCAGTAGTACACCACTAAATAGCCAAAGATGTGATAATGGATGTAACTGAGGTCTGTGATAGCAAATAAATGTGCCCTTATATCAGGAACATGTAGAAAGTCACCTCCTAAGGCATTAATGGCAAAATACATGTTAAACTGGGACTTGTATCTTTCGGCTTTTCCCGGTTAGCGGTTGCCACAGCAGAACTCCGGTCCGCTAATGATTGGTAGTGGATTTTTACGTGCCGAGTTGCCAGCCCTGGGACTCTGGTGCAGAAATACATCCATATAAAGCCATGCACATACTGATGGATGTAGAAAGTGTTTGACACAGCCTGTATGTGTGCACACATATCTTGCAAATTCACCTGCTGTAGCAGTGACTCAGTAGCTCAATCTGTTAAATACCTTGCATGCAGTACATTTTGTCACACACAGTCCTGGGTTCAAATCCAGTGTTGTGTTGGATTTCAATTACATTATTGTGAAAACAGAAATTAACGAATGACTCATGCACTGTTTATCCACACAAAGCATTGCAAATTAAATAACTGCTTTTCAGTGCTGGAAGTCACAGGCCTGCAGTTAGGGACACACTTCACATATCCATATAGCATTACTATATGTCGTCTAGTTCTCTGTTATTGACAGAGTTGCCTAACATATCTACCTTAAACACATGCCGTAATTGGAGTGCTCTGCCTCTACAACAAGGCTGACACAGCTGACACAGATACAGCTACAGCTTGTTGTCCTCCAAAGTGTTCACACTGTCTGCCTTTGTCTATTACCTGCAGCAGCAGCCGCAGCCGGTGGTACACACAGCTCTATTTAAAGGTTTCTGCTACAGACCTACCCTCTGTGATGAAGTAGTCTCCTCACCCCAGTAATTTCCATCATAACCACTAAGAAAAGGGGCCTGGTCTACATGAAGGCCTTATATATTGCACAGTGGTTGCATGCCATTGGCTAATGATAGTGCAATTCAGCTGTTTTGGTGGCAATTAGCATATCAGAGCCACAGATTGGTTTAGAGATAATTACCTGCTAACGAGAAGCATGTAAAAATGCAAACAGCTGGCTATGGGGAAAACATTTTGTATGAGACTTTTTTCACAGAGGGCATGTGTTTGCAAAACATTACTAGTAGCACATTTCAACAGAAGAGTACTGTACTCCACCAGATATGTAACATTTTTTTTGTGTATAACAGGATGCAAAAGGGAAGATAGAGGTATGGGGAATAGGGACTACATCAGAAAGCCTGTCTTAGACCTGTGGTAATGACATGTTATTGATATTCTGCTGTCTTACACCTACAGGGGGCATACAGGACGTCAAGGTTGTCAACCTCTTTTGTCATTGTGGCACACTGGTATTGCTGGATTGTCCCTTTTTAGTAGTTGTAATAGCACACTGCTGTTTGTCTGGCACTGGTATTATGACATATTATTGGGTGATTGGCCTTAGGAGACACACCACAGTAGACTGGAGTGTTGAGTCATACAGCAGAATCTGTCATAGGACACAGGGAAATACCTCAGTATTGATACTATCTTGGTTGTATCCACACATGTAGTATGTTGTCACGCTGTGGGCTATGACATGTGTGTAAGCAGTGGATAGTGCTGGCCATTTTGTCCTTGCTGTATCTGTACATAGTGGATGTCCATGTATCTGATCCTGCAATGTGCTCCCCTTGTGTTGTCTTTCAGGAATAATGTACCGTAAACACCATGCCCCCTTTGCAGATGCAGAGAATGAAATAATACTTGAAGGACTAAGGCAGCATTATCACATCCTGCTATCCAGGCGAGGCATAACAAGGAACAGCAGGCTGCATTGTAGGCAGACCTTGTCTGGGATGTGAATACCAGTGGCCACCAGGACAGGACATATGAGCAGGTTCGACACTGCACAACAGACATGGTGAATGCTGCATGACAAAGGGCAGCTGATGTAGCCAGGGATTATCCCATCATCAGTGGAGGGCCTGCAGTTGAACAACCACTCTCGTCCACTGAGGAATTCCTGTAAACCTAGGAACAAATGACAGCTCCCAGGCATCCATTACACCATACATCATGCAGGTGGGTGCCACAGTGCCCGCAGCAGAAGAGTGTGCAGGTAGGTTTACTGTGATCATCATTACAATACTGTAGCAGTAATTGTGTCAGCTGTACATACATTTACGTGGTTGTCAGGTCTATCTGCTTTGGGGGGGGTAAGGTTTAAGCTTATTTGTGCACTCATACACAGAATGTCACCAATGCATCAAGTAACACATTAGCTACTGTACAAGTAAGATATAAACAGATATTACCTTGTGCTGCATTATGCAGTGGTACTGACAGTACTTCACCCTCAACTTTTTACAGGTCCATTAGGTGTTGTCCAAGGCTGTGATTCTGCTCCTGGTAATCTTGATACTGTTTTGTTAAGGCACATATATATGCTATTAAGGTTTACTATCAACATGTCGAGGTGACTTACCTCGACAGTGAGAAGGATAAACACTGAGTGGCAGAGAGAGAAAACTGCAAACACAATTCCTGTTGACTGAAACGTGTGTTCGCGGTTTGAAGCATCAGTGTTTTAAAGTGCATCACACTACTGTGGGGATCAGGGAAATTACCCTTTTCATCACTGTAGTGCGATCTTGGAGTTAGAATATATAAGTAGCAGTGGGTGGGGGAGGCACAGCCGGATATGAAATTTTCCACCTCGTAGCGGATGTTTTATTCTGGATGGTAAGCAGTTGAATGTTGATTCTTTCCTTTGAAAGAACTGACATTCTAAACAATCGGGGTGATGCTTTTTTTTTTTTTTTTGTTCTGGGTCAGGGATATGAATGATCAAGGTAAGTCACCTTGACATTTTGATAGTAAACTTGCTATTAAAGTTGAGGGCCAGAATAATGCCCTATGTACACTTAAGTTTGTCTGCACCCAGAGTAGAATGTTTGTATGTTCCATCCTGGAACATTGACCTAAGGTTGTTAGAGTGGGTAATCACAGGAGTATAGTTGAATGAACAGAAACACTTTTGCAGTTATAGTTAAGAGTGAATAAGCCTCCTGGTTTACATGAGGCAATTAATCTGACATGCCTTTTAAAAACCAAAAGGTTGATGGTACATACCTTAGGCATTGAAACCTGTATTTGTATATATTTGTTAAGATAGGTGTACTGGGTTTTATGAGTTGGTTTATCAAGTATAGTTTCATATTGAAAAACTAATAGGTAAACTGGACTGGACAAGTTTCACTTGATTTACCTGGCGTGCTTGAGATGAATATGCATTTTGTTGTGAGGAAGTCTGTTGTGCTTGAAAGTGGAGATGGGAAGATGTGAAACTGGTAATGCAGTTGTTGGTCCTCATTAGTATTACTCTCAGTGGATTTTCCATACATAATAGTGCAGGTAGTAATATACTGCTTTTGTCTTGGTTTTCACAGGTGACCGGAGGGTTGGAGTCTGTCTCCCACACAACCTGATGTCAGTGTCTCTTTGGACTCTGATGATGATAGTGGCTACAGTGAGACATAGGTGGGGTTGTCAGTGGCTGAATCTGTCCCAAAAGTTGACAGCCCTCTTCTGCCCCCATTGTCACTGTACACAGTCAGTATGCCCACACATACCCAGTCCCCACAGGCTGCAGATATTGGACAGTCGGAGGATGGAGACATTGCACAGGAAAGTGTGGCAACTATGGCTCCAGTGAGTGTAGACACTGGCCATAGCCAGAGAGCTGGTGAGGTCCCACACAGCTAGATTGACAGGGGTGCTTGTAGGAGGACTACTGTCTGTCCATCACCTGTTGCAGGTGCCACATCACAGGTCAATCGGTGCATGTTTTGGGCTGTCATGGAGGCACAGGCATGTTCTGAATGGAACACCAGACATATGCTTAAGGTTATGGATGCAGCACAGTCTGACATCCATGACTGCCTCCACCACATTGGGGACACCCTGGATCAGTTCACTGATGCAGTGAAAAGATGGTGGGCTGGGACAGTGTCTGTCTTGGACTGCACATTGTCTGTGCTGGAATATGTGGTTGGAGTTGGACATTGGACTCATGGATGTATGTCAGCAACACCATCTGCTGAGAGTCTACATGGCCATGTACAGTCATGCTCCCGTAGTGGCAGTACATTCAGAGCTACAGAGGGGAGTGTTCTGCGCACACCATGACATGGCAGGCCATGGGCTCATGGTCCTGGGTGTTCCCATGGCAGACATGGTCCTAGCAGCCAACAGTGACCATCAGGTACTAACACTGCTTCTGACCCTGGGCATGGTGGTGCCAGTGCAACACCTGGCAGAGCCAGTTCCTGTGTTCACTGTCAGAGATGCTGAACTGTCAACTCTATCATGTACAGTCCGCAGCTGTCCAACAAACACAAGTGTAGGGCTAGTACTGAGCTTGACTGTGTACATACACACACTCACACACCACTATCACATGCAGATCACCTAAAGACAGACACGGAACCTCTCCATGGTCTATCTCGCTTCTCTTCCTGACTCACACACATGCTGTCAACCATTTGGGCAGCCTAGGCCTCCAGCACCCTCACACAACACCCTGTGCAAATGATTATACCTGTGCCACATCCCTGTCATCCTTCCCATTGATGCAGGGAAATGACGATATGTGTCTGATTCACAGGGTGACTATATTACTTGACATGTACTTGTGTAATGCAGTATTGTTTTGCCATGCCACAGCAGTGGTCACCAACAGATGCTGCATGCTGGCAAGTGTCATGAGTACTCAACATACTTTAGTGTATCTTATTTTGTATGATGTTGTACTGGTGGTATTGTTACACAATGACAGGTATGTCATGGACCTGTGTATGTTTTTGTTCCAGGAGTCTGAGGCAATAACCTATGGATATACGGTGGCAATAAAGTAGCACAGGATTCCGTGGCAGCGGAGCAGAAATATGACTTCAGCAAGGTGCAGCAGTATATGTACATGGCTGCATTGGTTCATATATGTATAACAGTCTAACAAGGACAATGGCAGCAGTCAGCATACTCATGCATTCATAATTTGTGATAAGGTCTGCTACCCTTAAAAAGTGTCACCTGTGTTTTCAGAACTTACACATCTACAAGCTGTGGTGATGGAGTTGACCTATCTACAAATATCCTGTGTCTGGTTTAGACAGTTGGCCAACATCATTTATACTTGTCGTGTTCTGCATTTCGTTGTCTAACCTGTACATGATGTATATCACAGCAGATGTATGCTTTACATGCATGGGGGGACCTGTTTCATGTAGGGTGTACTGTCTGTGTTACATAGCAGTCTCCTCAGTATGTACTACATATACCACTTTGATATTGTAGGTGTGTAGAACACGTGAGACATGTGTTACTCCTGTCATGGCAATGCAGGAGGTACACAGTTCAAAGCATTTAGGAGACAGACTACATTTGTACAGTTATGTGGGTTGCCTGGCATAATTTGTAATATATGTATGTAAGTTGGAGTAAGGTGTCAGTCCCTAGGGCCCTAGGTTGTCAGTGCATGTGCTATGTGTTCTCTGTTAGCCAAAGCCAAGGCATATTGGGCATGCCTACATGTGCCTACAAGGACATCATCAGCGGGTTCCTCCTCCGAGTCCTCCTGTGAATGTGGCTGTGGTGACCTAGGCACTGCACTGGTGGGGAGATGTGTATCCCTTCCCTTTGCTGATCCTGCTGCAGCTGTTTCCGCAGAATAATATTGTGTAGCATGGCACATATTGTGAATATCTGTGCACATGTGGCTGGAAAGTACTGCAGGGCTCCACTGGATATATCAAGGCACTGGAAGCATGACTTCAGAAGTCTAAACACATGCTGTATGATGTTCCTAGTTAATGTGTGTGCCTCATTATGGCGTTTTTCCATGGGTGTGTTTGCATTTCTGATGGGTGTCATCATCCACGGTTCAAGTGCGCAGCCAGCATCCCCCAGTAAATGGACATGTGGGATGTCCCATAGCAAACATCTGGTACAGCTGTGATGCATGCCAGATATGGGAGTCATGATAACTGTCAGGGCTGCCAGCACACACATTCATGATAATGCCCTGGGCATTGCACACAACCTGGCAGTTGATAGAGTGGTGCCCCTTGAGGTTGACATAGATTCTATCCTCCTCACCAGGTGGTACCTTGATGTATATGTGTGCAATCTATGGCAACCAGTACCTCAATGTAGTGTGCTACACTGTAGAAGTGTTGCATATTGCTGGCCCTTGACTCAGGGGTGAGGGGAAAAATGTGAAATGGTTGACTACCCTGGATGCTGATGCCTGTGAGACCCCTATCACATCCCCATTTGGTCTTTGGAAGGTACCTGTGATTATTATCCTAAGAGCTACACATACCTTTGTTTCCAATGGGATAGTTCCCCCTCTGTTGGCTCTGGGTCTGAGTTGAGGGTGGCAGAGCTCAGTGAGATCTTGTAGTATGTCCCTGTCCACTCTGTAGTGCTCTACAATCTCCAGCTCATGTAGCTCCTGGAAGGTTACCCTGGGCCTGAACACTCTTCTCCTTCTCTGCCCAGGCCTATTGTCAGCAGCAGCAGCAGCATTGACTTCAGTATCAAGCACATACAGATGTAGCAGAAATGCATCAGCCCCTAGCATTCTTTCAGTTACAGTTTCCAAGTCTGTACTCCAATGGTGCAGAGTATGGGGGAAAAATCAGATTGTAGGGAGTATACATACTTTATAGTTCTCTGCTGTAGGTGCTGACTGCGTGATTGGCTACCTATGATGCATTCCATCTGCCTAGTATATCATTAACATTATTTAATGTCCCTAGTTTAAGTTAAACAGGGGTCAAATCTAATTAATATGTCATTGCCTTTTAGATACACTCAGCACTGTAGTGTGCCATGCAAACGTGTGCTCAGGAGGTAAACAGAGCTTAGCACTTAGTGTACTCATCCCTCCATACTTCCTGGCTCAGCATGGTGGCATGGCGCGTAAACACATGGAAAGTCACGCCCTGTAAGGAAACAAAGCTTAGCACTTAGTGTACACCCCCCAGGCTTCCACACTCAGCATTGCAGTGCACTGTGCAAACAGGCTCAGCTGAGCTCAAATCAATATTGGACACACACTTCCTTGATGCCAGCTACCTCTTGAGTGGACACCAAAATGGTTTTGTGTCTACACGGAGGAGATATGTGGACACAGATACCCATTTGTGCTATTTAGTAACTCCAACTCATTTGCATAGGGATCCATGCTCAGACCCTGGAAACAACATGGTTCAAAGCCCTACCACATTAGCAACAGCACCAATACACCATTGCAGGTACTCCATGCAGGGTCCTGTAATACATTTTTGTCACATAATATTACTTTTGTTTTTCCAATTTATTTTTTTATTTTTATTTATTTTTTTATGAAGCATGTCTGTGCACTGCAAACATGCACAGATTATTAAAAAAATTATTTAAACGTATTTCTCTTATTTTTTCAGACACTCAGTGGATAGGTTCACTCATATCTGTATCTGCAATGCCGTTTCTGTCCATCTATCTACATTTTTACAGCCCCTTTTGTCTGTCTACATTCCTATACATGGACTTTTTCCATGTACACTATGGACACTGCAGAGCTGCCTGTCTGCTTGCTGGATCGCTCTACCTGACTCATTTGCACTGTATTCACCTGCTTATGAGGTGATTTGCATGCCATGGATATTTTCGTGTTGGTGCCTGCATGAACGCTGCCCAGTTGTGTTTACTGAATCCAAAACCTGCTTACTTTCATGTAAGCAGCATGGCATAATGCCTACATGGAAAATAAGACAGTGTAGGCTTTATTAAATTCCTCCCATGAATGCACTGACTATTAGCATTTTAAAAGGATACTTCCAATTGATAATATTGCTATTTGCACATTTAACAGCTTTCATCATCATCATCATTCTCTTCGGATCATCTCTTTCCATTTCTTCCTATCCTCTGCATCTTGCTCTGTCACACCAACTTCTGCATGTCCTCTCTCACCACGTCCATAAACCTTATCTTAGGCCTTCCTCTATTCCTCTTACCTGGCAGCTCCATCCTTAGCATCTTTTTCCCAATATACCCATCATCCCTCCTCAGCACATGTCCAAACTCTTGCTTTGTCTCCAAACTGTCCAACATGAGCTGACCCTCATCCTATCCATCCTAGTCACACCGATGCAAATCTTAACATCTTTAACTCTGCCACATCCAGCTCTGACTCCTGCCTTTTGTCAATGCCACTGTCTCCAACCCATATAACATAGCTGGTCTCACTACACTCTTGTAGACCTTCCTTTCACTCTTACGGATACCCGTCTGTCACAAATCACTCCTGACACTCTTCTCCACCCATTCCACCCTGCCTGTACTCTCTTCTTCACCTCTCTTCCACATTCACCATTACTCTGAACTGTTGATCCCAAGTACTTAAACTTACCAACTCTCCTGCATCCTCACCATTCCTCTACCCTCCCTCTCATTTACACACATATATTCTGTCTTAGCCCTGCTACCCCCTCATCCTCTGCTCTAGCAGCATATCTCACCTCTCCAGAGTCTCCTCAACCTGATTCCTACTCACTACAGATCACAATGTCATCTGCAAACATCATAGTCCACGGGCCTCCTGTCTGATCTCATCTGTCAACCTGTCCATCACCACTGCAAATAAGAAAGGACTCAGAGCTGATCCATGTAATCCCACCTCCACCTTAAACGGATCTGTCACTCCCACTGCAGTCCTCACCACTGTCACACTACCCTCGACATATTTCTCTGCCACCTTCCTCATACAATACCACAACTCTTCTCTAGGCACCCTGTCATATGCTTTCTCCAAGTCTACAAAGACGCAATGCAACTCCTTCTGACCTTCTCTGTATTTCTCCATCAACACTCTCAGAGCAAACATTGCATCTGTAGTGCTCTTTCCTGACATGAAACCATACTGCTGATCACTAATCATCACCTCCCTTCTTAACCTTGCTTCCACTACTCTTTCCATAACTTCAAGCTGTGACTAATCAGTTTTCTCCCTCTGTAGTTACTGCAGCTCTGCACATCACCCTTATTCTTAAAGATAGGTACCAAAACACTTTTTCTCCACTCCTCAGGCATCCTCTGACTTTCCAAAATTTCATTAAACAATCTAGTTAGAAATTCCACTGCCATTTCTCCTAAGCACCTCCATGCTTCCATTGGTATGTCATCTGGGCCAACAGCCTTTCCATTCTTCATCCTCTTCATAGCTGCCCTTACTTCCTCCTTGCTAATCTGTTTCACTTCCTGATTCACTATCCCCACATCATCCAACCTTCTCTCTCTCTCATTCTCTTCATTCATCAGCCTCTCAAAATACTCTTTCCATCTACTCAACACACTCTCCTCTCTTGTGAGTACCTTTCCCCTTACTATCCTTTATCACCCTTACATGCTGCACATCTTTCCCAGCTCTGTCCCTCTGTCTAGCTAATCGGTACAGGTCCTTTTCTCCCTCTTTAGTGTCCAATCTCTCGTACAACTCTCCATATGCCTTAGCTTTTGTCACCTCTCTCTTTGCCATGCATCTCATCTCCTTATACTCATGTCTACTTTCATCTCTTTGACAATCCCACTTCTTCGCCAGCCTCTTCCTCTGTATACTCTCCTGTACTTCCTCATTCCACCACCAGGTCTCCTTGTCCTCCTTCCTCTGTCCAGATGTCACACCAAGCACCTTTCTAGCAGTCTCCCTTAATAGTTCTGCTGTAGTTACCCAGCTATTCGGCAACTCTCCACTGCCTCCCAGTGCCTGTCTTAACTCTTCCCTAAACTCCACTTCACAATCACTCTTTTTTAACTTCCACCATTTATTCCTTGGCACAGCTTTCATTCTCCTCCCTCTTCTTGATCACCAACGTCATTCTACATACCACTAATCTATGCTGCTTAACTACACTTTCACCTGCCACCACTTTACAGTCTCCAATCTCCTTAAGACTGGCCCTCCTACATAGTATATAATCAACTTGTGAGCATCTTCCTCCACTCTTGTACGTCACCCTATGCTCCAGCTTTATTGTTCACAAAATATTTACATTTGTTTATCTTATGCATTTTAAGTTGATTTTTCAGAAAATGCTCTGGAATGCATGGATATGTGTAGACTGCTATAGGTGTGACATTCCACAGCACATAGTGGTTAATGAGAACCATGTTGTATTTCTGCATGGTTATGGGAGTGCTAATGTTGCAGGAGATGCAGCCCTTGAAGTAACACTGCCCTCCACTTCTAAGCCCAACAAAGTTATGGAAACACAGCACCCTTTCCATTACTGACCAATATATGAAGCAGAGTGCTAGAGAAGCTGAAGCTGAACTTGCAGTATAGAAAGGAGAAATTGAATATGAACCTATAACAGTATGATCTGCAATCTACCATGGGTGTGACTGCAGAGGACAGTGCAAATTACAAAACAGGCACATTGAAAATAAAATGAATGATGCCCTAAATTGCAAGATGATATCCAAGAAAATCACTTTGCCTATCTCTGTTTTATTTCAAGCTATTCAGGTGAATCCAAAATGCCATACTTGGGTTGAGATGTGATCCATAGGTTTAACTTCATATCGTTGATCACATATGATCGACCGGCCATATCGTCGAACCATTTCCGTGAAACCAAAACCGCAAAACTTTTAAAAAGACGAATAAATGTCAAATTTTGACATTTCTGGCTGCGACACACCTCCAAATCAGTGCTACCATGGGTCAAAAAGGGGGTGAGATTTTGCCGTTCGGATATGTGGAATCTGAAGTTTGGGACGTTCGCACTTCGGCATTCGTGAAAGCATAGCGAGATCGGCATTATGAAGGTAAATCGATCCAATTGCTTATATCTATATCTATATGTTTATATCTATGCCTATGTGTGTGTGTGTGCATGTGTATGTAAAATAAACACACACATATGCACAATGAATGTACTAATGAATGAAACTAAAGTAGTAACTGAAAAGGCTGAAAGGGTTATACCTGAAAATTTGTCTATAGGATGTTCCCAGCCAATTAATTTAACTCTAGAGTATATATTAAGAGAAAAATTGAAGGTCTGAGTCAGGTGCTCTTTTATTTCTGAAAGCTGGGGTGGAGTATGAGATTGGTTTGGAAGAGAACAGCCACAGAAAGCTGGTGTTCTGAGCTCATCAGAGGACTGATAGGCCCTGATAATCACTGATATAAATTAAAGAGGTAGAAAGAGAGTCCCTGCAAAGTTCCTGCATTGTTCTGGAATGGGAAGCATTTCCAGGTATGGAAGTGAAGGCACTGTCTTGCAATTACTGAGACTACTTCATGCTCTTAAGAAAGGAAATAGAAATGGGGGGGGGGGGCAGAAGAAGTTATAATTGGTACCTTAACATTAAAATAGTAAGACTTTTCACTTTTACAACAAGTTTAACATTCTGCATCATACAACTGAAGCCACTGCCTTGCTTGGTTTGTGCAATCATAACCTGCCCAGGTGTATGGCAGCATTTAGGAACTAGTATGTGCAATAAAAGTCTTTCAGGAACCACAAATGAATAAGACCTGGAGTTTACTTCACAAAAAAAAAGTAGATTTGAAAGCTGCCCAAAGTCAAGAGTGTGCTTCAAACAACAAAGGAGAAGAGTATTGGCTATTAGTGAAAGTGACCATACTATGAGTGAAGCCTCAACTACAAGGTCTAGATAGCAAACATGTAAAGGTTGTGCAGATTCCTTAAACTTAGAAGTAAACATTACTCTCCAGATATTGGACTTCAGCAAGGCAGATGACGGGAGTGAGGGCTTAGAAGTAGCAGCCGTCTGTTTCCATCAAGGGGGCAGTTAGTGGAAGAATATTTAGAATAATTAATAGACTCTCTTCCTGAAAAGAGTATGGCTAAAATGTTTGTCCTAGTGCTGGAGAAAAGTTTTTGGATCTAGTTGCCCCAATGTTGGCACCAATGTGTCTGGGTAAGTACAGGTAGACATGATCACCTCGTCCATTATTACTGTAGGTCAATTGCAAGAAGCAGGTTCCACTACTCCTCAGAGGGCTGAGTCTTAAGAACCTGAACTCAAGCTGGCCCAGTATTTAGCTCCCATGTATGCATCCAGCAGCATTGGCACACCAAGATCTGCAGACATCATCACCCCAGGCTCTCATATTACAGAACATGTTGCTCTTACCATCATCAGAGATACGATTATTAGGGGTGATTACATTGATTTTTTTTTATCTGGAAGATGCTGATGGCAACCACAGACTAATGGAGAGAGAAAGAGCTAGATCCAATGACGTGTTAGCTGCCTAGGCCACCCTAGGGAAAAGGACTTCATCAAATATGATCACCAAAAATTGGAACAGTTGGGTGACAGGATTCATAGTATGCATGGCCATACTAATAAAGGCAGAATCAAAGCAGGCCCTGTCCTTGTTGGCTTCTTTTTTAACAAGCAAGAAAGTACACCACAACTGGGGAGGATCAGCTTGGTACTGGTAACACCAGTACTTTAGGAAGACAAGAGCAGTGGACAAGACATTAAATTGAGACCAACAGCACTCAGACACTTGGCTTAGCATCATGTAAGACAAACCCAGGGCTTTTATTTCTTCTACTTCAATGGGCACACATGACGTGATTAAGTCTTAACAATGGCAAGTGGACTTGACCATCCTGTTACTATACACACACTTGCTCACACTGTGGCAAGAACTACTCATCAAATGCTGGATTAAAAATGGTCAACAGTCATTTGTCTGTAATTAAGTCTTCTCCTAAAAGTCAGGGCATGATAACTAAATGAAGAGGTTCCTTTCTCGGCCAAAGAGGGAATAATTCCTTTCTGGGGCAACTGCATTCTTATTGAGTCCCATTCTCTGATCAAGGTCAAAATTTTAGAAAAGGAACTAAGCAAATATCTCAGCAGGTGGGCAACCTTTTCTTTATTCAAGATTTTACCTGAAGATTTGCCATTGAATCTTCAGTTACATCTGATTCAATGCTGGTTAAGAACTTAAGCTTGTTAAATGGGAGGGAAAAGGATGTTTACAAACTTATTATGGCTGAGTGAAATGAAGCTCGCAGGCCATTTTGTCCATCTACCATGGCAATCCTTCAAAATGTCTGCCATTGGGTTAGTTCTGAAGAAGAAGGGTGAATTCCATTTCATTTGCCATCTGTCCTATCCAGCAGGAATTTTGATCAATGACTTTACTGATAAAGAGCAAACTAAAGTTCACTATGCATCTTTGATCAGGCAGCTGATGTTATTAAGAAGTTTTCAGGACACTGACCTGGCAAACTTGATAATCAATCAGCTTTTAGGCTCCTTCCAATCAGGGAACAAGACTGGCCTCTCCTGGGTTTTTCTTTTGAATGGGAATTCTTCTTCAGCAAGGCTATGCCCATGGGCTGCTCTGAGACTTGTGCATTGTTTGAGACTTTTATCACAGCACTCTATTGGTGCTAGCAATGCAGAGCCACAAAGCAAGTTGCAATTCACTATCTGGATGACTGTCTTACAGTGAGGAAAAACAGGGGGCCAGAAAAGTTATGTGGATTTTAGTAGCTCTTGTCATGATTTCGCTGTTCCACTGGCCCTTGACAAGATAGAGGGATCCCATCAAGTCATCACCTTTTTGGGTTTAGAAATTGACATCCTTGCTTATGCCTTCAGGATGCCTCCAGTCAAACTGCAATGCCTTAGTTCTACAATTGATATGTATTTGGTAGCAATGAAAGTCAGGGTTAGTGAAGTGATATGGTTACATGGCCTCCTTAATTTTGCTTGTCAGGCCATTTCTCTAGGAAGGACTATTTTAGAATGGATTTAAACGTTGAGAGGAGGGAAAATAATGCATCATGGGCTGTGGATCTTGGCCAGAATAAAGGAAGATTTTCTCACATTGAAAACATTTCCGGACAGGTTCAATTTGGTAGCTTTTTGTTAGACCCCTTGGGTCTTATCTAAGGCTCTTTGATTGTCTATCTTTGTAGCTGCAGAGTTAGGTATGGGAGGGTACTTTCAAGGTTAATGGTTTGCAGTGGCATGGCCCTCATCTTGGTCAGAACAGAGAAGACAAAATATAACCTTCTTTGGAGATTTTACTCATTTGGGTCTGGAGGGAGCACTTTGCTAATTGCAGAGTCCTTTTCTATTCTGACAATCAGGCTGCAGTTCAAGCACTGATAAAGAGGCCTTCCCATTCCAAATGGATCCATTCAATTTTGAGGTTGTTGGTGTTATTAAGTATGCAAATCAGTTTATCTTTTACAGCTAAATACATCCAAGGGAAGCTGAATGGTATGGCTAATAGTCTGTCATGTTTCCAGATCTCCAGATTATGACAATCTGCTCTGGAAGCTCAGCAGTTCACAAAGCTTGTGCCACCAGAGATCTGGTTGTTTGGCTAGGATTAGCCCTCAACCTTTTGTTCAGGTTATAGGTTGTGAGTACCCTCAGTGCATTTAGGGCTTTTTATCTTGGTTTGCCTACCCACAAAAAGACATTAGTCTATTCCACTTGTACATTTTTTGTTTCAAAGTTGTCTTTTGAATGAAGTAACTAGTACAATTTGCATTCATCTAGCAGCTGTTGGTTGGTTGGCTCATTCTGTTAATCTTCCAGATATCACCAGCTGTTGGCTATTTTCCGAGTTGTGAAAGGCTGAGGCAACATGAAAGAGGTAGTCTCAGATCCCAGGAAACCCATAAGCAGATATTGTTTGGGAACCATCATGGTAGGGGATCTGGCCTCATTCAGGGATTTCCATACATTTATAGCCCGGGTGATCCTGTTCTCATAGTTTTGAGCAAGCACCTTTAGGTCAAACAAATGACTTCAGTTATTGTCTTGAGGATACGTAATCTTGTCCATAGAGCACATCATCAGTTTTAGCTGAATAACTCAAAAGCCATGGGCAGCAGATGTGGTTTGTCAAGACAGGAACTGGGCTATAGTTTAACACACCATATGTTTCCCCTTCTCAGGTATTTTTTTTTGCCTTATTTCTGGCCATGTAGTTATGCCTAGAAATGTCAGTTCAACAGCTCAGAAGGCATTGAGATACCAGGCTATTTTACTTTAAGGATTTTTATCGCAGTCCTTTAGAACTGGTTGACCATCAGACTTCACACAGGAACACTAGTCTGTAAATGTTTTGAAGAATACAGGCAGATGGGCATCTGATGTCTTTCTGTCTTATATCAGGAGATAGCCAACCTATTTTAATTTCCAGGTAAAAAGATCCTGCTGGCCATTCTTTTATTGAGACCAGCCTTGAGGGCATCCATTCGTGGAGATGGCTCAAGCCTACACTTGGATCCAAGATCCTGGTACTGTATATCTACTGGATCAGTTTCTCTTGGCTATAGTTATAGGATGCTTGTCAACATTTACTTTCTTGTTGGCCTAGCCCCAGTGTATTACTTGACATAAATAGCAAGAAGATTCTTTTGGCCAGACCTTAAAGACATGAATCCATAAGATGTTGATATTTTTGTCGTCATTAAAACCCAGATATCTTTAACATGGTGCTATAAATACTTCAGCCATTGGGTTATCAAGTCAGTTAACTTAACCATTACATTGCGAGGTCATCCAAGTTCTTAAGTGTGCATGTGATTGAAAACCCAGGCCTGTCGAATCCCACTAAGGACATCTATGAAAGTGATGGGTTTCCTCTAAATGTATTTGATTTAGATTTATTTAATCTTCAAGTTTCTTTAGAAATACATAATGCAATTTCTGCCTTTGTTATATGAGATTTCTCAGTGTTACTTATCATTGTAAGGCTTTACCTTTACTCAATGTTTTATTTAAAATATTAGCCTTCAGGTTTCAGTTGACTCATTTGCCATGACCTTAGTCTATGTTTGTTAAGATTAATGAATATTAATTTTCAATGTAGTACATTTTTTAACTGTTGTAGAGAATTTTGTTGATGTGTTACAGTTCATTCTACTCTTAAAGGAAGAAGCCAATGAAGCAGGGACAGGGGACAATATGCAGAAACTTGCTGGTTGACAGTTGCATTGCGGCTTCACCCGCCCTTGTATTCCCCTTTGGTGTATCGACCTCTTCTTGAGCTGGCTTGGAGTAGAGAATTTGTTATATCTTGGATTGCCTCATTTTGGTTGTTGAGTAGGGCTAACGATTACAGGCCCCTGGGTTGAATTGGTAATATCAATGATCCGAGTATACATGGTGTACACCATTCTAACATCACTTGGGGTGGCCAGCATGGGGAAGGTTGCACAAAATGGTGCCATATATGAGTGTGGTAATTATTTTGAGGTCGTTAGAGGTTGAAATAAGACTCATGAAGCTATTAAATTATTATATCTCCTGGTTATCTCAAAATACCAAACTAGTCACGATGGCTATAATGTGTGGTTATTGACTCAGGACAAGGCTGGGACAAATTAGTTTAAGAATGTGTGCTACAAAAGCAGGATAATCAAGGAGAAGATATCATGTGGCCTGTTGTAAAATGTATATTAAACATACATCTTCAGGTACCATTCTGTGTAAAAACCTTTTCAGGAACTGATACCTTCATTTGCCATTATTATTATTATTATTATTATTATTATTATTATTATTATTATCAAATATCCATCGTTTATTTAGCGGTCTCAGTCAAGTAACTTATTCCCTTTCAGGTCTCCAAAGAAAACATATTAGGTCTCCAGAGTTATTTTGTACAGTGTCTTAAAACTGGAAACAGGGAGTCTGTTGCCCCCTATGGAATTTGTATTGCTGTTTTGTTTGTTTTTCTTCGACCCCACCAATAGCAACACCAGCAAGCCTACTAACAGTGATAACTTCCTAGCTTTATACCATAGCCACATTTTTTTTGAAAACCTTGAAAGGAAAACAATCATTTAGGCATGTGAAATGGCATCACAGTAACTACAACAAGAGGTGTGTGGGCAAAGTGCACCTTGTTGCATTTTTGTTTGCATGCTTTCACGCTTTTTATTTTTGACACTGATCACAATAAGATATAGTATAAACTATTTACAAGTCTATGTTTAAATACAGGAGGGATAGTTCTGTATTTTAAGATGCACCTATCAGAATTTAATGAACTGCTACCTATACTATATAGGCTGAGTACAGAATTTGTACAGAAATGGAGAGTATCTTTCAGTTTTACTAATTTTGCTTTTAAAAAACAGTCTGTATTATAAAAACAGATTTGCCTCTTAGTAACTGTAGACTATTAGATCAAGGCGCATTTAAAATAGTATTTGTAGTCTAAAATTGTTCTTGCATTAATGTTCCTCTCCGTGTTGATGGTTGCTGTATGTACTGTACTTCTAACCTAATTTCTAGTTACTAACAAAGTTGGATTAAAAAAAGTCAAGAACTGGTAACAGAGTGGGCTTGAATGCTGATGGGAGTGGTGAAATTGCTTATGATCTAATGTATGCTGTCAACCATCCATTTAAAAGGACAATGCATCTGCACACATTGTTTGCCTATAGGATGCAGCTCTTGATGAATCCTTTGCAAGTACACGGGTTTGAAACCTGGAATAAGGAATTTCTGTAAGTACATAGAGCAAGAAACATTTTACAGCCACATATTTTATACAAAGAAGCAGAGATATTTGTGTGATTTTTAAATATTTTATCATTGTGGAATCCTCTAAAGAAAACAGATGCAGAAAATTAGTCTATATACATTTATGTCACCCACCATGTCACAGGACCCCCACTCCGCATTTCTGGAAACACTGGGAAACATAAAGGTCCTACCAAACACCCTGATATTGGGTGATTTCAATTACCCAAACATTAACTGGGAGAACTACTCAAGTACAAACTCCCTTGCTCAACATTTCCTAGAATTTATAAACTCAAACACCCTGGATCAACTGGTCAACACCCCCACCAGAGGTGACAACATATTGGACCTGATCATCACCAACATGGGCGACTGGTGTTCCACACCAGAGGTCAATCCCTCGCTGGTTAGATCTGACCATAAACTAATCACTCTGGATATCCACATTAGACCAACACCCCCGGTCAAAGAAACCACCATGAAAAACTTTTCAAAAGCAAATTTCACCTTACTTAAGACCGAGGTGGGAAGTTTCAAAGCCCCTATGCTAAAGGATAACACTGTCCAAGCTGCAAAATCCTTTACTAATGCACTCTACGGGCACCTACAAGAATGCATGGATCATACTATCCCAAACAAAACCAAGACTCATTCCTCCAGGGAAAAGGAAACCAGTCTGGTGGACCCCTGCCATAAACAAGCTATACAATAGAAGGAGGAAACTAGTACAGAAAAGAGTAAAATCCCAAGAAGTGAAGACATCCTTGATCAGTATCAGCAAGAAACTACATTCCCTCATAAAATCATCCAAGGCTAGCTTCGAAAGAAAAATTTCCATGGACTCCAAAGATAACCACAAGGCATTCTTTAGCTATGTCAAGAATCTCAGTGGCAATTCTCAGATCTGCTCAGAGAATGCACTGAACCGACTGATATAGCCAACATCCTGGCAGACAGGCTCAGTGCAAACTTCACCCCCCTCTCACCCCCAAAAGGGCCCATAACTATACCAGAAGAATGTAGTGCCCCTGAAATCACAGACACTCAGGTTAAAAGACCCCTCTCCAAAGCCAAAAACACAGCATCAATGGGACCAGACAGTGTCCCAGGCTGCTTCCTACATGAGCTCAAAGATGAACTAACCCCTCATCTAAACACACTGTTTAAACTCAGCCTCTCCACAGGCTACGTGCCCACAGAGTGGTGCACAGCAACAGTTATTCCACTCCACAAAGGTGGAGCCACAACAGACCCCGGGAACTATCACCCTATAAGCCTGACTAGCTTGGTCTGCAAAGCTATGGAGTGCATCATCATGGATCTCATTAACAGAGATATTGGAAACCTCCAAACACTGGATCCTACCCAGTTCGGCTTTGTTAAGGGCAGATCATGCCTCCTAAACCTGTTGGACTTCTTTGACACAGTTACAAAAACTATAGATGAGGGAAAAGTGGTCCACACAGCCTACCTAGACCTCGCAAAGGCCTTCGACATCATTCCCCACTCAGGTATTATAGACAAGCTCACCAGCCTGAACATAAACCCCTACATCACGAGATGAGTTGCCAACTGGCTCATGGGCAGAACCCACATGGTAAGAGTTGTGGGAGCTAGGTCTGACTCTAAACCGGTTACAAGTGGCATTCCCCAGGGCTCAGTCCTAGGACCCCTCCTGTTCGGCATATACTTCTCAGAGGTACAGGCAAGCACAGGAGGACTATGGCTGACCACGTTTGCAGATGACTGCAAATTAGGGGCTATAATTGACTCTCCGGCTGACACAGACATCCTCCAAAATGGTCTGACTGAGACAGATACCTGTTGTCAAAACCATGGCCTCAAGCTAAATGCCAGAAAGTGCATAGTCATCCCCTTTGGAAAAAAACAAAATACCCACAAACTATTACATAGGTGGTAGCCCCCTAAATACGGAAAACATAATAAGGGATCTGGGGACCCAAGTAGATAGTAACTTCTCCTTTGATAATAACATTGCCAAAGTAGTTAGAAAATCCTTCCATGTGGCCCACCTAATCACAAAAGGGTTTGCATCCAGATCGAAAGAGGTCATTGGGCCCCTCTACGCATCACTCATCAGACCCATCATAGAGTACAATACCTCATTTGGGATGTACCTTACAAAACACCTGCAACAACTGGAAAGACCACAGAAGTACCTCACTAAGAGAATCACTGGCCTCAAGCAGATGCCCTATGCAGCTCAACTGAAGAAACTCCAGCTGTACTCTGTTGCATATCGCCTACTCAGAGGTGATCTCTGCCTGACATACATGGCCATGTCCAACCTAGAATAGATGGACATGCTCCACCTAAAGAAAACCATATCCCCTCGAGCCACATGCTCCAGGGATCTAAACCTCACCACAACAATAAATGGGATGTGCTGGAGTGATAGATTCCTGTCCCAGAGACTTCCCGTGCTCTGGAACAAGATTCCAATCTACATTAGGCAGAGCTCCTCGCTAACCCTCTTCAAGAGAAACCTTGACGAGTGGATGGGAAACAGAACGTTTTCCCCAGGGATCACTTCAATATCTCTGCTGGACAGAGGCACAGGGAACTAATCTAAGGGGGTAGCAAAAGCTAGGATTATAAATGTCTTCAGGCAGATAGCCTAGTACCTACCTATGAACCTATAATCACAGAGAATTGTTGCAGTAAAAGGACCTCACAAATGCACAGAATCATGCAAGACTGGACTTCTGCAGGACTGGTTCCATTGATGGGATGCAGTGGTTTATCACAATTTGTCATTGTTTCTCTTTATTTCTGCCATCGGTGTTGATGGAAATGATAGTATGTGGTGAAAGAGATTGTGAATGTGAGTATAAGGAGGAGGGGTCTGCAGTGGGGGAGGGCAGACTGTTGCAGTGTGACATCTCCAAGTGCAGACTGCGCATCTATGGTATAACTATATTCTTAGTAAGAAACCACAAACATATAATTAAAAAATATCAAGCATAGCAGCAAATATGAAACAAATAAATCACAGCACATATTAGCACATGTAAGGTTTTGTGATGTGGTATACCATAGCATTACCATTATGTTGTATCATGACTGATGCATGGCTGAGCTATATAAGAAATACTTAATAGCTGTGTGTGTGTGTGTGTGTGTGTGTGTGTGTGTGTGTGTGTGTGTGTGTGTGCGCGTGTGTGTATGTGTGTGTCTGTTGCATTGCTGCCTTTTACACTTTAAATATTCATTATTGCAATTTCTCTTTATTTCATATAGTTAAGAATTTTGAGACTAATGCTTCCCCGTCTATTGATTACTTATTGATTAAGGCATGATAGTATATGCTTATTATAGAGTAATTAATGTCTGTCAGGTGATGAAGTACAAGTTGAAGTGGAATGCTTTCCTTTCACCATGCCTTTGGAGACTTTATCATATACAATAACACATACTCTGGAGTGCCTTATTACTGTTACACAGTGTTGAGTTTCATGATGTTTAAAAATGTTACTGTGCTAGTATACTTTTTTTCATATTTAAATTCTTTATTTTCTGCTTAACATTCAGTAAACTAGTTCCTATAAGGTCTTGCACTTTTTTGGATTGTTAGTGTTATATTTTTGTTAGACTGATCCTACAGTTTGAATATTTAACAGAAGATTCAGAAAGATTTATTACATTTAGACTAGAGTCCCGGCAGCACCTCTGCTTCTGTTTTAAAGTGTATGAAAATGAAATGAAATAAAATGTTTTCTGCCTGAATAAAATGTTTCTGTAATAGCAGTAATGGGATAGAGACAGTGGTCTGTGGCAAAGTACATGAATCCACTCAGCCTTGCATTGTTTGCTAACCTAAGAACAGTGGAAAAAAGAGCATATCCTTGGTATGCAGGAGAAAACCGGAGAAACTGGCAAAAATGGTCACAGAGACAGGCATATTGTGGGACTCAATTTTTTGCTATATGGTTGTTAGGGAAGCTACAGCTGTTAGACCCTTCTCAGAAGTACAACATGAGTGGGCAGAGTATAAAAAGGACAGTTTCTGGATATGAGACAGGGGTTTGGATAACATGAGCATGTGCTTGTTCAAACATTTAAACAGATACACACACACACACACACACACACACACACACACACACACACACACACACACACACACACACACACACACACACACACACACACACACACACACACACACACACACACACACACACACACACACACACACACACACACCAACTGCTATGATTTACAGAGTAGCGCTATGATTCTGATTTTCAGATTTAACCTTGATCCTCTTGAGTTAATGATGTTCCTCACAGAGACAGACCTATTTATGGGTACATAGCTTATTCAGTAAATAAACTAAGCCTATAGAAAAATTCCTTATCAGGAACTATATAGGGTCTAAATTCCAAAAGTGTATGTAACTTACTCAGATGACTTACACCTAGAGCAAGTCTATTGGAATCTGGCCCATGATGTAGTAAACTAAGAAAATCAAATAATATTAGAAGTTTTACTGCAGGGACCAAGCCTCCACTGCACACTTTTTAGGAAGAAGTACATGCCCAACCTAACGGCTTTACTAACTTTGTGCTCACACATACACAGGGAAGTGGACTATTCATTTTTCACACCAAGCAGACAAATCCTGTCTCCCAAAGCTGTGCAACCTTAGAGTTAGAATATTAAAGTAGGGGGCACATAGAGGCTCGCCACCTCAACAAAACTATTAAAATACTGCTGAATAAAATTACACAGCACCAGGCTTAAACAGCAAAACTTTTGGATTATGACAAAGTGATGTTGATTCCTGTAAATGAAATAAGAATTTGGTTTAAGGGTTTTTATTTGCCTTACTGATTAATCGGTTCTTATACCACTAATGTTTAGGGTTCTAAACTCATTTAAGATATCATGTGGCTTCAATTACTTAAATAAAATAGCACAGATTTCAAGAAGACTAAAATTTGATAATGAGGAGATACACGTCCCAACCTCTTAGCTCAAGGATCAAGGACAAAAACAAAACTATTGTGGAAAAAAGATCCCAGATCAGAGATATAGTTTAAGATTTGTAGTTGCAAATATAATGAGTTTTGCATTAACATACATTTTCTGAGGGATATGAAGTCTGAATCTCAAGTGTCTGCTGTTATTTAGCAACAATTCTCAATGATTTGCCAGAAACCAACAAAATTTACAGGGAACAGACCAAAAATATGAGGCAAATCAGATACATTCTATGAAATCAGGGACACTTGAGAGTTGTGGCAGGTAACTACTTGTCTGGCTATATTTAATACAAATGACGTCATTGTAATATTTGAAACCTATATTTTGCATTTGTGATTAATGCCAGCCTTTTTTGTTTGTAAAACAGCCGTAAAAAAGACAGCTGCAGCAGAATGCAGGTAACTATGAAGAGGAAGGGTGTAGAAAGCTTGGCAAGGTGCATATTTAAGCATTTCTAAATTGATGTTCATGACATTCATTAATTTGAGATCTTTGAATTAAGATTCATTGAAATGTGCTTTTGTATGATGCAAAGGAACCTTTACATTTATGGTCTGTCTACTTTGTATGCTTTTCTTGAGGAATTTTTGTGGGAATGATGGACTTCAATGAAATGGATGCTTTATTTTATTCATATCAGATACCTGCTGCATACACTTTTATGTCTCAGTATATTCTCCACGCTATCAATATACATACATACATACATATATGTGTGTGTTTGTGTGTGTATACAAGTGTACACACACATGCACTCATGCACGTGCTATTGTGTATGTTATTCATCCCTCATTATTCATAAAGCTATCAATAATCCTGCATACAGAATACAATAAAAGTAGATAATCTCAAAAAAAATCCTGCTGTACTCACCTTCGGCAAACATACAGTGATATTATCAGGATAAGTCTTACTGCATTTGTTGGTGTGGGTCTAATAATAAGAGACAGAAAATACAAATCATTCCAAGGGAAGGGATTCATACTTAGTGTCTATAATACTAAAGATGCTACTAATAGTATACCAGGAAAATATGTAAGCAGCCATTATAAGAAACATGTATGACTGAATAGAAAACTCATGCTGAATGTACTATAGCTCACCTAATCTGGACTGCATGAGTAGCTTATGTATATAAAAATTCGGAATGTATCTGACCCGACACTTGCAGCAGCTGGAGAGGCCACAAAAGTTCCTCACCAAAAGGATAAAGGGTCTCAAAAATCTGTCTTATGCTGCCCGACTGAAAGAACTCCAGCTCTATTCAGTTGCTTACCGCTTGGTCAGAGGTGACCTGTGCCTGACATACAAGGCCATGTCAAACCCAGATTTGATGAACATGCTTCACCTCAAAAAATCTAGATCCCTCAGAGCCACAAGGGCGGGAGACTTAAACCTCGACACTGTTATTAATAGGACATGCTGGAGGGATAGATTCATCACCCAAAGACTCCCTATGCTGTGGAACAAAATCCCGGTATATGTGAGGCAGAGCACCTCGCTGGCCTTGTTCAAGAGGAATCTTGACCAATGGATGGGAGATCGCAGATATACCCCAGGGGTTACCTCAGTGTCACTGCTCGACAGAGGCACAGCAAAATAATGGGCATAGTTTCTCCAAACTAAAGGGGTGGCGTAAGCCACAAAACTATGGGCTAGGCTTGTAAATGCCCTCGGGCAGATAGCCTAGTATGAACCTATGAACCTATGAAAAAACACCACTGGAATAGCCAAGCACAAAGGTAGACCAAAAATTAGCATAAACTTGCATATATTACTCGCTTTCGTCAGAGACTTCTTCAGAAAAAAACAAATACATTTCCTCACCAACAGTGAAAGCTTTAAATAATCATACACATCCAGCAGAAAGTACATTTCAATTATGACATCATAAAATCAATTAAACAAAATGAAGTCACAATGAAAGTAATAAGTAAAATTCAATAGTATTATTTCTTAAGATATACACTACGATATTTTAAAAAGCACTTTATATTCACAGCCTCATTTAAGCCTGGTTCCCAATCAGAATTCAAAGTCATTTGCCACAGAGCTTCTCTCTGCTCTGAGTTTTAAAATCACCCCCCCCCTTTATATCCACTTCCTTTTGTTCCAACACTGAAAATAGAAAATGTATTGCATTGGGGACATTTTAGTGTGTGTTTATAAAAGGCATTTTTTACATATTTCTTTTTTATATCATATATTTTATATCCCCAATTCTAGTGTGTAATGTTATAGTTATCATCCCAATGTAATAGGCATTGCAATGAGAACACACCCCTATATAAATTACCCCTTTGCTTTTACAATTAAAATGACCAGGGACTCTAATTGTGTAAGGCAAATGTGCTAAGTAAATATATGGTCCTTCTGATACATACCTACAGGTGTTGCAACACCCACATTTAAACATACCCAAGACTCTGTTGGTGTTAGTTTGTGGTGGAACCATCATTTTTCTCAAGTAAAAAGTTAATATTTGTTTAAAGCTTTCATTGTTGGTGAGGAAATGTATTTGTTTTTTCTGAAGAAGTCTCTGACAAAAGTGAGTAATAAATGTAAGTTTATGCTAATTTTTGGTCTACCTTTGTGCTTGGCTGTTCCAGTGGTATTTTTTAGCTATGGATTTCTGGAATCAAGAACCTTTAGTGCTTCTAGCTTATGTTTATCTTTATTGGAGCAGCACAGTTGTTCTGAGACACCAGCTGTTTGATATTGCATAGTTGTTCAAAACTGGACATTTCTTGTGACATGAGGGAATTCCTTTTCCCCAAGGTGTTTGCGATTTAGGGTTAGAGTAAAGACTTGGGAAGAGGTTAGACAATTTAGAAATGTATATAAGTGTCAGCATTGGAGTTGAGTGTGCATGTGTGCATGAGTGTTTGCAGGTTAGGATTAGAATAAGGGTTAGGGAAGGGGCTAGATGTTTATGACTTTGAGTATGTGTGTCTTTTTGTGTGTGAGTTTTCCTTGCCTAGTGATACTGTTAGGGACTGGTGTTTCTTACCCTAATGTGTAAGGTTAGGTTTATCACATGTGTAAGGTAGTGTCCATCCATATTAACCACACTTTCACAAGCAGTACCACCGTTACCACTATACAGACTAGTCATGTCTGGAAGTTAGTGGTTTTTTTTATACTAAGCTTACATTTAAAAGAAACCATTGGGAACTTCAGTCATACCACCCAGTACTGTTGGAGACTAACAAGTCTCCCATTACGCAGAATTTCTCCATATATCCCTTTTGAAAA
Source organism: Protopterus annectens (assembly GCF_019279795.1). Lineage (NCBI taxonomy): Eukaryota > Metazoa > Chordata > Ceratodontiformes > Protopteridae > Protopterus > Protopterus annectens. Next base: position 1,302,485,301 of record NC_056739.1, read on the forward strand.
TTTGTGATCACCCATCCAGTCATCCAGACTTGTTACGGGTGGCCTTTCTAGCAGAGAAGTTAAGGGTACTGAGACCTGAGATCTTTTTGGTGAGTCTTTCAGGTTGGTTTAGGAGAATAGGTGGTACATGCCAAAGGGTACATTATATTCAATGATGAGGCTAATAAAGGATGAATAAAGAATGACTTGATGAGATGTGATGAGGGATAAGTTGCGCTAGTTAGAAGGATTTTCTAACCACCACACAGATGTGGTATTGAAAGGGGAGTCCAATATCAACATATATACCCAATTGCCTGATTACTGTGTCAGATTTAAGTGGAATGTTATCTGTGTAGTAAGCAGTGGTGATGTTAGATTTAGGAAAGGAAACTATGCTGCATTGCTGGAGTTGAGGGGAAGTCTATGCTTAATACACCAAGTGTTTGCTCGGTCCAGTTGTTGCTGGTAGATTTCAGTATCAGAATGGAACTTGATTACCACCCCCAGTTTGCAAACATCAGCTAAATTGGGGAGCCATGGTCCCTTTATATTGGCTTTTATCTCACAGAAATATGTACCAAAGAGAAAGGGACCCAGGACAGAGACCTATGGGATACAACTGGAGATATTTTGCTATGTCGTGCAAATACCTCCTACCTTAACAGTATGGGTTCTCCCACAGAGCCAATTACCAGTCTAGTTTACTATGTATGGGTTAATGCTAATTTAGTAGAGTTTCCCCATAATCCCAGAATAGGAGATATTGTCAAAGGCCTTGGTAAGGTACAGATACATAGTATGGACTGTATGCCCCTTATCCATAGCATCAGTAGTCCTTTCAAATAACTTGTCCAGATTTTAAAAACCTAAACTGCTGGGTATCCAGGGATATAAGGTCATATCTATCTTTATTTATCAGTTCATCAGAAATAAATTCCATTGCTTTGCAAATAATTTTAGTGAGACTAATAGGCCTGCAATCCCCAGGGTCATTAGTTGGACCAGCTTTACTTTATGCAAGGGCATGACAATTGTCATTCTCCACTCCTCAGTGACATAATCAAAAGAGACTTAAGTTGAAGAGCTGAAGGAGGAGTTTTGCTAAGTAAGACTTTATGCTTCTCAGCAGACATATGGGGATGTTGTCAATCCTCAAATTAGTAGTTTTTTAATTTTGGTAGATACTAAATAGATTTAGTCTAAATTGATGTCAGGAGGAGGTATGTGGGGGGAGAATGAAGGGGACAGAGAAGACAGTAGGTAGAGGGAAGCTGGAGAAAACTTTACCTGCAAGAATACTACCAACATACTTGGGGTCAGATTTTCTCAGTTGCGTGCTGTCCCTTGCAGGACCATACATTTGGATGCCACACAGACACAGTAAGAATGGATACCAGAAATGTGTTGCTTCCATAAAATACACCACACAGCAGGATTATTTGGTAGAGTGGATGATACACATATAGTGATGCATGTCCCTGCCACTAGTGTTGTGTCAGCACTACTACTACTCCATAAATTGTCCAATGATCTCATAAGAGATGTGGGTGCACATAATCTTGCTGCAGGTCATGATGCTAATGTGTGACAATAGTGTTGTGTATCAACCCTTAGAAAGTGACTGAATTCCTCATGGTCACCTTCTAGGTCATGTCAGATACCATGGCTGCTCATAACGGTTCAATCACCAGAAACACCACAGAAGATAGCATATAACAGAGCCTACAGGAGTTGCTGTAACATTATTAAATGTGCTATTCCCATTGCCAGATGTGTTTTCTTTGCTTGCATGACTCTGTGGAAGACTACAGTACTACTCAGCCAAGGCATCTCAGATATTCACTAAAAGTTGCATTTTCCACAACCTCAACTATATTTCTGCAACACCATATGCTGCAGTTGATGACTGTAAACAGGCCACCCTGGTTTGCCAAGGGGGTATGGGCAAACACAGAAACTTGTAACACAGCCCTGAATTCAGCACTAACCTTGACGAGTGGATGGGAAACAGAAAGTTTACCCCAGAGATCACTTCAATGGCTCTGCTGGACAGAGGCACAGGGAACTAATGTAAGGGGCAGCGAAAGCCAACACATTCTGGCTAGGCTTATAAATGCCTTTGGGCAGATAGCCTAGTACCTACCTATGAACCTATGAACCTATGATGTTCCATTTACTCCATGAGGACCTGCTTATGTACAGTGACAGTGTGGGGCCCAGTAGATACATTGATCTGGCAGGTCTTTGGTAGATGTATACAGTTTACTATAAAAATCACAAATTACATAACAGAATCCATTCATATGAGTGACTCACAACACCGACGATGGCAGAGTATTCGAATTTGGCATTATTTGACATACAGTTTCCCCTGCACCTGTTACAACAGTAAGTTAAGTTCTGGTTTTCAGCAGTATGAATGTACTGTACAACACTGAACTTCACGTTTTTCCCCCTGCACCCCCCACACCTCTTGCAAATTATGTGTGTGTGTGTGTGTGTGTGTGTGTGTGTGTGTGTGTGTGTGTGTGTGTGTGTGTGTGTCTATATATGTATATATATATATATATATATATATATAAAATGTTACATGTAGTATGATGGAAATATATGATGCAAAAGGTCAGAGCTGGGATATAAAAATCTTGCTAGGCAGTAAAAGACCCAGCATAGACACATTGTAGAAACACACTACAAAACCTGAGATCCTTGCGCTTGTACAGTAGTGTAGCTGACAACAATAACCGCAACAACAACAAAAAGCATTTTATGTGTTACGCAGAACTTGACTGCTGTTCTGTCATTTGAGCTGTGCCACATCCACATTCCTTAGTGTATGCAGGTGAAGAATGATCTGGTCTGCATCCACTTTACGCACCTTTGTTAGAATATCTTCAGCAGAAACTTCACAGAGTCTCGGTGACAGGCTATCGCCAGATGATGCTGTCCCATATGACAATCCTGTAATTCAGCTCACAAATGCAGCCTGTGATGTACCACTACTAGCAGGCCTCTGAATGGTGTGAAACAGTAGCTGCTGCTGTTCAGCATTGCAGACTGCAGCCAAACCAGCTTGGGCAGTGCTGTTTAAGCTGTAAGCCATCTAGACAACATAGGGTTAGACTGATCTAACTGCTGGAAAAAACAGTAGCCTCATTCTGTGTCATGCCTGCATCCTGCAGGAGCTTTCACACATGTTACTTACACAGCAGATGTTCCACTGTGGGGCTTTTCAATGCAGTAAGTTAACTATCAGGGCCTATGATTCTGTGATTGCTTGAAGTAGTTCTGTATGCTGCATGAGGGTCTCACCAATTGCAGTGGCTGCACCAGCTGCAGAATTATGCCTACAGCACTCTTTCATGCATGGTGAGGCAACATTATGTCCAGCTGCAGTTTATGAAGGTACAGAGTGTGCATTCACTGTTATAGCTACATGTCTTGAATTAGATAATGACGATGACCCACTAAAGCACGGTCTAGGTCCAACAGGTAAGCCTCCACCCAGACTTCCTTCATCATGCATCTTGACATCTAGCACACCCACAGTTGCCGTAGGTGACCTTCCTGCTTCAACAACCGCAGCATGTGTGTCCCCATTTACCTGTGAGCTGCTGACAGTGTGAGTCTACATCCCACCAGATACCTTCTGAACTCCTGGGCTACTCTAGATTTTATTAGCAGAGGACAGTGCTTCTGCAGCAGTACTTGATAACAGTAACAACAGTGGTATTGACAGCACAGCAAGCAGAAATGCAGTCATAGTCAGCTACTAGATCCAAGCTCCTAATCATCCTGGGAGCTCTTAGTAGTCTGTTGTACAACACTAGAAGAAGATAAAGTATTTGTAAAATAAATATGTAGTCATATGGGATGTAATCATTGCTCTCCAACACCAGAAGTAAATAAATAAACAAGCAAGCGATCACTGAAATTTATAGTTGATGGAGCAGTTTTCTATTGCCAGGATCTGCTGGGGCATCCACCACAGTCATGTCCAGCAGCAGCTTGCATAACATAACCTATGTTCAAAAATAAGAAATGCAGGGTCTTTCATTCAGCACACTACTATATACTATGAATGAGACTATAACCTGCTATCAGAGCTGTACCCATGTCAACAGTATCAGCACTTGTCACTGACACCTCGTGTACAGATGTCAGTAAATCTTCATCATCAGGAATAAGCTGCATACCTACTCTACATCAGCAAACAGATGTCTTGAGCTTTTCACCTTAGCCCCCTCATTCATGTAATTGGTACATCACCATTTGTTACTCAGTTGATAATATCCTGGAATAGCATTGATATCTGTTACAACTTCAGACCATCTGTGCTGTCTCACCTATTTATTTCTATTATCCACCATGACTTATCAAGAGGGGGCCTTCTAGCATAATGTATTCCTTAGTACCTCTTTCTTCTGTTCTGTGAAGTTTGTTTTCCTCATTTGTCCACTGACAGCATGAAGGAGACATAAGGTGAGAAAAAGAAAAAAAAAATAGCACATATAGAAAAACATCATGGGATAGAAAGGCAGCTTATTATAATAAAATCTTTGCTTGAAAAAAACATTTCAGTAACCAGTATAGACCAGAGTGCCCATACATGCCTAACCTTACAAAATAGCACAAACCATAATGGTTCAAAGAAACTATATCACTGCAGTGTTAATACAAAGGATAATGCACACCAACCAACACTGCCTAACTTTACAACAACCCAATGTATTCATACACCTAGTGTACATATGTGTAGATGCATTTTGTATGTGTTAGGCCTTGTACTGAGCTGGGAACCACCCTAATTAATGTGAATGATTTGTAGTAGTGTGTGGCAATGTACTAACAACATCCCAGTTTATTGAGGGGAGCATAACAGCATGCAATAAATCACTGTGTGCTAAGCTCTCTTCATTTTGGGATTGGGGATGGAGAGGAGTTCTATCAGAGAATGTCAGATTAGCATAGTATACTCAGTTGTACAAGAGTAGCTTTGTGTAGCTACTCAGTATTGAACTACCCCAAAGTTCACAATGTGATATACTCAGCCATCATGCCAAGGAGTTATTCATAAGGACATTTCATTTTATAGCTATGGCAGTAGTCCAAGCGTCCTTACCATGGTACATAATTAAAAGTATCAGGTTTTATGCGAACTCCCATTAGTTGGAGCTTGTTGATATGAAAGAACACACAAATCCTCAACACTGGTGTAATATCAGACCAAAAAAGCAAAAAAAAAAAAAAAAAAAACAGTTTGGATTAAATCACTGAAGTCTGTGAGTGGTGTTTTTTTTGTTTTGTTTTAGCTTGACAGCATCACTGTGAGGGGCAGGACAAGTTGTTTTGACAGCATTTCAATAATAATTCAGTCATACTATCAAGATAGAAACTACATATTATAATTACACTTTTTGCTCTAGTCAAACTATATATCATGCAGAACTGGTTAGACCGAACACAGATGTCCTGAACTGGTTTCAGAATCATGACAATTAAACATATAACTTCCCAAAAGGTAATTACAAATAATTATAATAAGAAACATTATTACTTAAAGTAGTGGAGTCTCCTTTTTGACCAGATCTTAAAAGATTAAGTTAGCATGACTTAGAAATATTACTCAGATATAAGTAGAACATTACACATACTACACTGGCATAATATAGATATGTGTATCAATGACTTCATTAGGGCAGGATTACATAACCATGTAGATATTGAAAGTTATATCTTATAGTTAAAGTTTTCATAGCATTACATGTATATAGTGTATATAATTGTTTTTTTCTTTTTTTTTGTACAACCTCTGGTGTCATGCTTTAAAATGTTTATACTTACTAAGTTTTACTATATGATATACATTTGTGAAATGTTTGAACATATATGCTGGATTATGGACACAAGAGTTAAAAATAAATAAAAATTATATTTGAAAAAAAAAGTTTTGATAGCATGTTTGCCTGCTTCACTGCAGAGTCTGTTGCTGGCAGCTGTTTTCTTACCATGCAATGGAAATGTTTTCTTTTCTTTTTTTTTCTAAACTGTGCTACTATGTTGCTTAGCTGAGCTATAGAAAAACTTAATAACAATACTGGGAGACAGGGATTAATTTATTCCAGGTGCAGTGCCATAGGTTAGTATGTGCTTGGCTTCCCACATGCTTCCCAGTGGGGAGCAACTGGTACTCTGATGCATTCCCTTTTTTAAATGGTGGCGGGAGTTCAGTTGCATATGATCTCTGAGCATGAATTACAGTGACTAAACAATGGCTTAAATCCGTGTACAGTGCTCTCCCCACTGCATCTTTTTATTCCTGAATTGTAACAGGTTTTGGTGTGCCAGTCTATAGTATGCAAAGCCTGATCCTTGGCACACAATGTCTATGAATAGTGCCCAACATACACATCACCCACAAAACATTAGTGTTCACTACACATTAACCTGCACCTTGGTACATAGTGATATATAGTAATCCAACCAGCTGAAAGCCAAACTAGTATACAAAATAACAGAGTACTAAGTTGTTGGTTGGCAGGCCAATATGCTAATGATATTAAAATAGTGTGAGGTACAAATGCATATACTATGAGTGTAATGCCAAGCTAGCTGAATAACACCTCTTTTTAACACAATCCTTTTAGAAACTCTTCTGGTTAAGTGACTTGCTCAAGGTCACACAGTCGACAAACAGAGGTTATGGGAATCAAACCTATGTCTGCCGGAGGGTATAGGACTACCGGCATATAATCATACATACCTACACCAAACTATCAGACTGCAGTCTGCTATTGACAGTGCAAACATCACACACTAAAAAAAATCCATATCTGGCAATATCAGACAAAAGGCTGCTGCCCTACAAGTGACCTCCTCATGCTGTGCCAAGAGTGAAGAGGGAGGCATTTCTTTGTATGGCATGCCCTCCAGTATAAAAACATCATCCTGCAAGAGGCACCAATACCAAATGGCCCATCTAGGGTTGATATTTAGGAAGGGATAAATCAGACCTTAACAGCTGATAGTGACATCCCTGGACTGAAGGAGGAGTGTTAGCATAAATGGTATGACCTATTCAAGAGATGTGTGAAGGGCAGGAACTGCTGATAGAGGTAAAGCAGTCACATCCAGCCACAACAATGGATGAGAGTAACCTCTCACAATGTTTAGATAAATGTATATGAGCACTGTCAGATGATTTATTTATTTATTTATTTATTTTTGTTGAATTTTGAGGACTGAGAGGCCAGTCAGTTTGTATTCTGGGACAGGTAGCAGCACCTTCGAGAACGAGTACCTTTTAGTACACAGTGGTGATGTGCATACCTGTGTAGCTAGGCCTGTAAAACACTTTGTTTGATATCCATAAGCCCTGTTTATATTAGTGACTCTCTCAGTTGTATGCTATATGTCTTAAATTTCTAGTAAAATGCATCTGTGTGCCATACTTTAACAGATTCAGTGATGTGTTATTTATTTCTTGTGCAAGGCATAAGTGATCACAGCACCATGGCACAATGTAAAATGATATTCATCCTTTCTAAAGAGCTTGTGATGTACCATCACTTTGTTGTACTTTCAGATGGCTGCCCTGTTCTGTAGTGCCAACTCTGGTTCACACCACTAGGATAGACAGCAAACTACCTAAACTTCTCTGTACATTCAGCTAGCAACCTCATTGCATAATGCAAGGTGTAGTTCAAACTTGTAGTATGGATTATGACCTACCTTAGCTTCTCTGCACATTCAGGTAGCAGTGCACTGCACAACATCAGGAGTGAATCACACCAATAGTATTGATTGTGTCCTGCCAAAATCTCTTTGTACATTCAGAAGGCAACCCCCATTACAAAATGCTAAGAGTGGTTCATATGTGTACTATGAAGCGTGATCTGCTAAAACTTCACTGTATACATCCCACTGCATGACACCAGGTGCAGTCCACATTTACACTACAGATTGTAAGTTGCTTCAGCATCACAAAACAGTTAAATGACAGCCTTGTTGCATTAAGCCAGGTGTAATTCACACTTGCAGAGCAGTATATGAGCTGTTTCAACTTCAGTGTGCAGTTAGATGGTGGTCCCATTGCAGGATACCAGCTGCAGATCACATGATTAGTATAGATTGTGAGTTGCTTCAACATCACTCTCTACTACTCATGTACAAGTCTAGGCATAGTTAAATGTTGTATTGTAGAGTCTATGCTGCCAAAATGTCCCTGTATTAACAGGTTGTACCAGAGGTATGTGAGGCCAGACACAGCATTCTGTTGCATTGTTTAACAATGACTATATTTAAAGTGATGATAGTCATGTTTCCACATACCAAGCAGGTGTGCCGGGGGGGCATATGCAAATTTGGCAGTAGTTTTATTTGCATAAACTAGAGCTGACACCCAAAGCATTACCAAACGTTTGATAGCAGCATGGTCACTCCTACCACATGTCATCATGAGAAATGTAGCCATAATAAATGTATGCCTGATGTAGTATAATGCCAGTGATATTGATGGCCATATCTGATATTGCACCTTGTTGTTGATGATAGTGGTGGAACATGCCTGTGAGTCATAATGCAGGTTTGGCGAGTATAATAGTAAACTGTTTTATGTGATATATAAACCCACCCTAAAGCTATTGATTGATATCTGCTGTTCTGATTATAGATCTAAATTATGGAGTTACTGATAGATGCCTTAGTCTAACTACTGTTATGACATTTGCTGTCTGATTATATTTAGTGCCATTTCTCATTTTTGTCTTGCAGATCTTGAGCAGAAAGATTAGGCAGGGAAGATCCATGTGGTAAGGGAGGAGATGGCTGTAGCTATCTGTAGCTATAAAGGAGGAATACTCAGGTTATTGGGACATCTACACTGCAATGTGCATATGGTGACAAACAGAACAGATGTGATTTAACATCTGAGAGTGGAAATGGGCAGTCAAGAGGAAAGTTCAGCAGAAGCTTGATGTCATTGGTTAGCTCTGGTGCCAGATAGTGAGTAGCCTCCATCACTTAACTTGTCCCTGAGCAAATTAGCCTACATGAGAACAGCTGCACAGTTTTTCACTACCATATGGAACATGCCATAAGACTACCCCAGTATGTCTTCTATGACTCTTCATCACCATCTATTTCTGCATATCTTCCATAGACATCACCATCTACCTCTGCATGTCCTCCATAGGCATCTCCATTTATATGCTCTGTTACATCCTGCAGAGTACTTCCATCCTTCTCCCTTCACTGGTCATGGCCACAGTTTGGACACAACATAAGAATAGTCATGGCTCCAAGATGCCATTGGATAGAGGACAGAGTTTTTGTCAAAGTTGTATACAGTTTTAATGTTTTTGTTTTCCACAATGCTGTTACAAAGTAAGTAGGTTTTTTATTTTTATAAATTCTTTACACACACACAGGCGCGCGCAAGAGCACTTCTTTATAATGGGTGTCATGTGTGTTAATCATACACCGTTGATGATGTTATGTATGACTTGGATATTGGCAACGCTGAAAGTTATATCCATGAGCAGATCAAATGTTGCTGTACTGTGCATTTCTGATGCTTATGATGTAACAGATGGCCTCTGTTGTGGTATGTTTCATGCCCATAAGTTTAATGTAACATATTCTGTGGGTATAATAGCCTCAATAGCTGCTGCAGTGAGGTAGGTATAAACTGTTTGGCAGCCTTAGTTTTCAGTAACTGCTGAATCTATTTTAGTATTTTTGAATAATACATGCTCACAACTGCATGCTAACTTTACACTTTGGTGTGAAATTGCATGCTAAGATTGTAAATCTTCATGCCTATTAAGCCTACAGTAATTCAAAATAATATTGCCCTAATGAAATAAAATTAAATTATGCTACCTAGTAGTAATAAAATATTCAAAGCAGTCATGAAGACTTGAATGAGTAAATAACTTAAATAGTGAAAAAAATAACAAAAAGGCTAACTCATTCAGAAGGAAAACTGAAATAAAACTGTTCACAAATATTGTCACATTGCAACATCCTGCAGTGGTATATTCGAAAATGACATATTTCAGTTAGTGTGGATTCAGTTAACTATGACGTAAGTGCTGATAACTATCTCTCTGTGACATATTTCCCTGTTCAATAATTGCTCTACTTCTGTTTGCACACCAGAAAACAGTAAACCTATTAAGAAATCATTAGCTCAATTGGAAGTAATATATTTAGCATAAATAGACCATTGATGTAGCTATTAAGCTGATTAAAAGCAATCCTTCTCTAGGCCAGCTAGAGAGCAGTTTCAGCATATTTCATAAAATCACAAACATCTAAAAAGGCCATTATTAGCTCTGCTTGAAAAATCTGCTCAGGAAAGCATAGTCTACACACAATAGACACAATCATAACAGTAATATATAAATCAGGAGCCAAGGATTCATTTTTGGATTATCCTCATATCAGATTAGCCTTAGGGATTTATGAGCTCTTAAAAAAAATTCATAAAATTAATGACATTTGAGTCAACAACCAGCTAGATGACATTTTCAACATGTTGTCATATGATATTGCATCTGTAACAAAGAACATTTTTTAAGGTTATCGGTAATGGTCATAACAATGACAGTTTGTTACTGCTGTCACTGTTTGCATGATCAGTCATATTTCAGTGGAGATCCAGTAACATGGCTCTGACTCTATAGTGACAGAGTGCACAGGAAAGCATGGAAAACATAATTCCCATTTCAGAAGGAAATGCACACTGTGGGTTGTAGAAAAGATACTTGAATATACACCAAGGAGGTAGCTGGAACACAGTACATATACAAATGAGATGCACAGCACAAAACAAACTAACTAAGCGTCTGCAACAGATTTGCTGTGCAGTTATTAAATGTACCTATGTACTTGCTGTCAGGAAGGAATCTATCCCAATCCTCAAGCTGACTCTCCAAAATATACTCGTGTAAGTGGAGGTTATTGTGACATTACTTATCCTGCTGAAAATTATTACAAGCATAACGATGCAGCAGCACCCAAACTGTATTCATTAGTGCAGGTAACACTGATGCACAACCACCCCCCCAACACACACACACACACACACACACACGTTGAGTGGTTCAATGTCAACTAAAAGTTGGTCCATTGTGCTTTGGGCAACTATTTTGTTGCCCTTAGTGAATTCAGCGAATCGCTAAAGCAATTTTTGCTGATTACGGGTCGCTGAATAGGTGTTCACTGGAATCCATTTTGGCGACCTTATATAGACCCAAGATTAATGTGCTACCTGTTGGATCAGTGACACTGCATACAACATAATAAGTAGGACTTTTAGAACACTATGCTTAATCTGACTTAGATAAAAGGTTGATCAAACATTCATCTGGGGAAAACTAATCTAAATTAAAATTAAGGTTGTACATTGCTTGTCCTTTCCTAAGCATCTCTTAATTTCAGATATGTAATGTAAACCTTCTGAAAATGTGCTTTACTGTAAGTCTAAAACTGCAAAATCTATGTTAGTATTTGACAAGAAAGCCTTATTGATAGTGCATCCGTTTGGCCAAATTCTTGACCAGTGTGTAACGCTTCATAATGATGTTCTGTTTTTGTCACAAGTGTTTCCACCTATCACAGTGAGCTACCCTTATATCCTTCAAAGCACTGAAATAGCTGGGTAACATATGCATGCTATGCTGCTTGTATTGGGACTCAGTCAAAGCAGTGATATTGCAAGGATTCCTGTCAATCTCCTCTGGAAAATATGATACTTAGAATACATATACTCTTTCTGTTACATGAAAACATTTTATATTCATTAGTATAATACACCATTCTGATAAAATAATATTAAGTGTTATTAACGTTATTATTAAGTGAAATAAAACATTAAAAGCAAATCAGAAATAACCTACTGACCTATACTGTGTTTCAAACATCTGCAAATGCAAACAATACCCTGCTAATGTTTCTACAACAGTCAACAAACAGATGGAATATATATCATAAGACCTCTATAAACATATAAAACCACTAAGGTTAACTGCCTTCCTAACTGTAATCTAGGCTATAAAATATAGACTGACATAACGCTATAGGTAAACCTTGGGATCGACCCTCCTTATATGAGGAACTGCACCCCCATACCCCCCATATACCAACTCCAAGATTTCATTACAGTGGGAAAAGGGGAGCTTTCCTTATCCCTACCTTACCGATAAGAAGGCACTTCATGCCTTTTTCTTTATGTTGGCCAATTATGACAATTCAATATACTTATTTATTATCAAGTGTCCTTTTGCTAAATGTACTTTCGTTGTTATGTGTGAGATGAATGGCTGTTCAAGGAATGTGCCATTTGATTGCTTAACATAGACCCAGATTTATGTGGAATATCCAGATATCTGCCTCATATTTTTGGCCTGTTTCTCATAAAAATTGTGGTTTCCTGGCAAATCATTGAGAATTGAAGTCAATAAATAAATGACATACATTTAAGTTTCAGACTTTGTATCTTTCAGAAAATGTATGTTAATACAAATATTGTTATTCTAGCAACTTTATAAGTTTTTAATAGCAATATTTAAAATCATTTTCTATGTTTTGGCCTTTGTCCTTCCATTATTTTAGGCTTTGTCCAGATTTCTTTCACTAAGAGATTACATGGTATATGTGTCAGTTATATCCGTGAGTACAGTGAATCTGACCCAGTCAGTTCACTAGATAGTGACCCTGAAATCAGACATTTGTGTCCAGTGGACTGCCCGATCTGTTAGTAAATACTTTGCATTCCTGTACCCTTCACATAGCTGCTAATTAGGGCTTCACTATATGATGTTTGATTATGAATCTCTTGTAGTATAATGATTGCTAGATGCATTTTCAATAAATGTGAGTTTCAAAGGAAGAAAAGTTTACTGTTGCTCACATTGTCTGTTTTCAATGAATGTTTTGTTTTGGTCATCAAATGGTTTTCAGTGTTTTTGCTGCAAAATTGTTTTCAGTGAATGTTTTGTTTTGGTCATCAAATGACTTTCAGTGTTTTTGCAGCAAAATGTTTAATAAACGTTTTAAATTAAATCCACATCTGTCTGGTTGTTTCAAAATTAAAAACAAAATAGTATATAATCGACAAGCTTTTGCCCCCTCCCCCAAAATTGTGCGACCCTGGAGTTAGAATATATATTTAGTCAGATAGACCCGTATACTGACAGTTTTGAACAGTGTTTTATGTTAAATGGAGAGAGACATCCAGGTAATGGGATACTGATATAGCTGGGGAAGGCCCGGTACATTGCCATGCCTAGGGCCCAATTTGACCATGATCTGACTGTAATGGTAATGTATCACACTGATCAACCTGCAGATGCAGCTTTTTCCAGAGAGGAGGAGGCATTGTGTAAGGAATCTCTCTTTCCACTGGATTCTGTTTATCTGATGGTGAGGCTTTAGTTCCCTGAGTCTGGTGCTTGTTAATCTATTAGACTTGCAGAGATATAGGAGATCAAGGACAGCAGGGTCTCTAATGGTGTTGCAGGCAAGACACATATCACTCCTCCAGAGTCTATAAGATGTTGAGTAAAGGAAAAGAGCTTCTAGCCTTTCTTGGTAGCTCAGGGCCTTTAAACCTGAAATATAATTAGTTGTTAACCTCTGGGATTGTTCTAATTGCTTGATATGTAAATTAAGGATATATGTCTTCTCTGTTTCTTTAGTTACTCTGGACAGTAGTAATTTATTGAGCTTAACTAAGGGTTTAGTGCTGTCTCTTGGCCCTTCCTGTATGTCATTTTCTGGTAAAAATAAAAAAAAAGGATTCTTCATTTTTTAAGAGATTCAAGAGTATGAACCTTAAAATGATTCAGAAAGCACAAACTACAAGTTGCCACCACAGATTTCTGGTTTAGATTCTGAGGATAATGTGGCTTCGTCCAGTACTTCTGAAAGATTCTCTTTCACTGAAACTGATTCCAGAATGAATCAGTTGTTTCGGTAGGAAAAGAGTGATGCTTCTCAGTCCCTCAGGAAGTATTATGATTTGTTACAACTGGAATTTCCGTAACCAACTCCTATTCCTGTTTTGGAGAATGTCTTTATTACAGCCTGCAATTTTCCTGATAATCAGCCTGCTGCCACCCTTTCCTCCACCCTCGAAAGCAGATATACCATATAAAGTGCTTCATCCCAGATCAGATCCAGCAGCTATTGTTTTAGTGAATCCATCTTCTACTAAGCATTTGGTTAAAGCCAATCTCTCTCCTTCTGACAAGGATGAGAATGCTTTTGATAGATTTGGGAAAAGTGTATTCTTCAACAACACTTGGTTTTATAATTCTCAGCTGTCAAGCTCAAATATTGAAGTTCATACTTGCCTCTTGTGAGAATATGAGGCATATTTTGCCATATGTTTCCTCTTCTGAGGGGAAATCTGCTTTTTTGTAACTTGGCTTCTTCTATGTCTCAAGTGGCTACCCACTCTTTAAAATGTGTATATGATTCTACTGATGCCACCTCCAGGGCATCTGCCACTGGAGCTGTTATGAGGAGGTTTGCTTGACTGCATTCTCAAAATGAGATTTTGAATTGTCACTTGGACAGAAAACTAGCTTTTGGATCCTCTGCAGCAAAGGTCAATGAAAAGCTTGACAAAAGAGGAAAGCTGATCAAAGGACTCTTTTAGACTTTTCAGCCTTCTTTCTCCATATTTGCAAAGGGTTTCTACAGCTTTGTTTAAAAAGCTAAATCCACAGTCCCAGCAAGCTGCTGGTATGAAAATGTTTAAAAAGCAAAGGTAGGAAGGTTCGAAAAAGAAAGCAGGATGCTCCCCAGACCAAAAGACAGACTAATAAGTCTGAATGGCTATATGCAGATCTTTAAACCTCTCTCCCATTTCTTTCATGGAAAATATATAGTTTAAGACAGATGGGCTCTGAGAGTAATCCATCAGGTTTATAGATGGCAGTGGGAGTCCCTCCTTCCTTCTGGGGGGATTCTTCCTCACCCACTAGACCAGACTCTTCTTTCCTCTCCTGTCATTCAGCATATTCTGGCTCAAGGGGTGATAGAAGCTATCCATCCTCCTCAGGTTTTTTTTTCCCCAAAATGTTTCTGGGGCCAAAGAAGGAAGATTCATAAATATTAATTTTGGATCTTTCCTTTCTGTATCTGTTTGTGATAGTAACCAGGATCAAAATGTTGTCTCTACAGAACTTGTTACCCTTTATTCCCCATTTGCATTTTCTAGTGATCTTAAATTCAAAAGATGCATACCACCACATTTCTATAGACATAGATTTCATACATTTCTTATGATTCTCTCTGTCTGGATCACATTATCAGCTCTCTGCATTATCCTTTGGACTATCCTCTCCTCCCAACAGAATTCACAAAGTGTCTGGCTGCTGTGATAGCCATACCTCTCAAAATCCAAGCATCAAAATGATAGAACTGTCCTTTAAAAATCATAGCAGAGGCTTGGAAGAGGAGCATTCTCTTATTTTTCCCAAATTTATGTCTTTATATACTAGATCATATATAATTAGTGGTGATGAATCTTTGTATAAGCTTAGTTTATGGATTTAATAAAGTATGTACTCATAAACAGGTCTTACTTTATGAGGAATGTCATAAATCTAGGAGGATCAAGGAAAATCTGAAGTCCAAAATCATAATATTATGCGTAAATCATAGCAGTTGGGAGGTATGATGACAACCTACTGCAGACTGCAAAGTAGTCAGATTTTCCTTATTTAGACAATTTATGTATCTTTGAAGAGTAACACTGCGGTGGTGGTGCTGCGGTAGCATTGTCACCTCATAGCAAGACGTTGTCCCATTCGATTCTCAGCAAGAGCGTCTTCTGTGTGGAGGCATACGTGAATGGGGCATGCCTTCGTTGAAGGTTGTGCATCACGGCTGGTAACCCGGTACGTAAAAATCCACTACCAATCATGAACGGACCGGAGTTCCGCTGTGGCGACCCCTAACCGGGAAAAGCCGAAAGACGCAAACAATGTATCTTTGAAGAGTATTTTTCCAAGTGTCAGGAGTTTCATAGCCGAGTATGGGATCTCCTACACAGGCTGGGTTCCAAGAGAACTTACAGAGGTATTATCTCACACCTTCTCACAAGATTGTTTTCCTGAGCTGTCTTTAAGAGACCTCAATTCAAAGAGCTTTATTTCCACAAGAAAATATGTCTGCATTTGGATCTTTTCCTGATTTTTTTTCACACAGTCTACCATCTAAGTAAGGGAATTCCTCAGTATTCTGGGTCTCATGGCATCTGTGATACTTATGATACTTCTTACAAGAATCTACATGAGAAAAACCCAGTTGTACCCGAAATCTTTATGGTTCCAATCCCACGATCAACATCCCCTGACATTTCTGATTCCAGTTTTGGGGTTTGTAAAAAGGGAGATTTTGTGGTGGAAATGAACTTTCTTAGAATACAAGTTTCCCATTCTCCCTTCCTGCTCCAGCACAGTCAGCCACAATAGACACTTCTGACTCTGCTCAAGAAATTGTGTCTGTGGTAATAAATGTGTACGTGTGTGGGGTCTTTGGAACAAAAAACACAAATCAAAACACACAAATATAAAAGAGTTGTAAGGTCTTAAAAATGCTGTCAGCACTCATTCATTTGTGGTCTGCAGTATCTTTACATGTGGTCACAGTCAACAACACATTGTTGTAGTACATAAACAAGCAACGTGTGTGGGGTCTTTGGAACAAAAAACACAAATCAAAACACACAAATATAAAAGAGTTGTAAGGTCTTAAAAATGCTGTCAGCACTCATTCATTTGTGGTCTGCAGTATCTTTACATGTGGTCACAGTCAACAACACATTGTTGTAGTACATAAACAAGCAACGGTGAACTAGATCTTAATGTCTGTACAGATTAACCACGGTAGCCTGAGATATAGTTTTGGATCACAATTTCACTCTACAGGCGTCTTATATACTATCATTGCAAATCTGTGCAGCAGATAAGCTGAGCAGGATCAGGATGGACCCTCATGAATGGAAACTGAATCAGAGGGTTTTCCAAGAATTGATCCAACTGTGAGGAACATCACAAATAGATCTATTACTTTGCTCAGAACAATTAGTTGACAAGATTCTGCTCCTGGACTCCTTGCAAGAAGGCCTGGAAAACAGATGGATTTTCTTTTCCTTGGACTATTTCCAGTAATATCCAGGGTCATTCTGAAGGTTCAGAAGGACTCCCTAAAGATCACTGTGGTGACTTTCTTCTGGCCCAGGCAGCAGTAAATGTCCCTTCATTTGGAAATAGCCAGGGGCAATTACCACATATGTTTTCAGAGACTGGATTTATTCATACAGCATCAGGGGTGTTCAATACACCCTGACCCCAAATACCTATAACCGATTGGCTGGATAACAGAATTTGAGTACTTTTCAGGCATCTTTTGTTTTCTGAGGATGTGCATCAGGTACTATTGGAAGCAAGAAAGTATGTACTGGAAAATCATATGTTAGTAAATGGAAAAGGTTTTTTATTTGGCGCAAAGAAAAGAAAAGAAACTAGTACTTATTCAGGGCTAGTGTTTCTCCGGTTCTAAAGTGTTTGTGTTAGTGACTTTCCTATGATCTGTGTTATTCCTCAGTCAGGGCTAATTTGTCAGGCACTTCAGCATGTCTACTCATGGATTACCTTTGTAATGCAATCTCATCTGAAAATGTGTTTGAAAGGGGTTATGCACAAGAAGCCTTCTTGAAAAAAGTGGCTTCTCTTTGGGACCTTAATTCTGTGTTAGAAAAGCTAATGCTTGCTCCATCTGAACCAGCTCCTCATGCTGATTTGAGGTGCTAGACATGAAAAACAGTCATGCTAATTGCTTTAACTTCAGCAAGAATAGTATCTGAGCTGCAAGCTCTCATGGTGGGTGAACCCTTTCTAATTTTCCACAAAGATAGGATATCCTTCATTTTGCCTGAAATGGTGTCCAAGTTTACCCTAAGCCAAGCTATTTATTTCTCTGTCTTATTTCCAGAACCTAAAAATATGGGAGGAAAGACACTTCATACCTTGGATGTCCACAGACAGCTCATGTACTATCTTGACAAAATAAAATCTTTCAGAACTTCCGATCAGTTGTTCATTTCTTTTGAATGTAAGAAAAAAAGGATAACCTGTCTCAAAACAGACAGTTGTCTCATGCTTTTGCCTTTTGTTACACCCACCACAACAAACCAATTCCAAGTAGGGTCAAGGTTCACTGTACCAGGGCTTTCACTTCATCTGTGGCTTTTTGGAAGTGTTGGATTCTAGAAGCATTCTAGAAGGAGTGACTTGGTCTCTATGCATGCTTTTATAAAGCACTATAAACTAGATTCCTTCTGCAGGTCATGGGCAGGCTTTTCTAGAACCATTGTCCAGGGGCACCTAGATCTTATCCTTCATCCTGCCAGTTATGTTAAGCTATACAATCCACCCATTTAGCTTAGGCTACTACAGCAATGATCCATATGAAGAACAGCGTACAGTTGTGCAAATAAACGTACCATAATAATAGTTGTTTGAGTGATCACTGCTGCAGTTATCCCTCTCTCCCAAAATCCTCTCTTGTTTTTGAGTGTTTTGTATGTTTTATAAGTTTTTATGCCAAGATGTTGACTTTTGGTTTTATGTTCCTAGCATTGTCTTCTCAGGACTTTAGTCTCCTCCTATCTGTTGGCATGAAAGCTCTGAAGGGTTTGGTGTCTAAACCTGACTATTAGTAAGCTCAGCTTGAACTGACTAATGGCTTGGGGACATGGAAGGTGCCCTGAAAGCTTTGGAAGCTGGCCCATTGTTATATCCTTAGCAGGATATAACCCATATAGCTTATTCTACTGCACAAGTGATCATTTCAACATCTACAGTTATGGTAAGTTTACTCAACAACTGTATTTTGTCAGGTCCCATGGAAAAAGTAGTTTTAGTCTTTGATAAAGCCTTCAAAACATGTTCCATGGTGATAATAGTTTAAGAGATTCTGGGATATGTGGAGGTCTTATAGAAATTTCAGGGATGAAGTTTGCACTACATTTATTTACTAGAATATTGCTAATGTCTGATGGGTTGAAGTTGGTGGTCCATTCAGGATAACTTCTGAGCATCATTGAGTAATCTTAGTTTTCAAATGTGGCTAAATAAGGATTTTGTAGTCAACCCTGACTTCAGAAACTAGCCTAACGTACTGGGCTGTTTCAATAGTCCTAATAGTATTTTTCATTCCCATTCCATTCCACAACAGTCAGGAAATCCTTCTATGTGACACACCTCATCACGAAGGGCTTTTCATCCAGAAAAAAGGAGGTCATTGTCCCACTGTACTCATCCCTCATTAGACCCATTATAGAATACAATGCCCCATTTGGTATGTACCTCTCAAGACATCTGCAACAACTGGAAAGGCCTCAGAAATACCTCACTAAAAGAATCACAGGCCTAAAGCAGATGCCCTATGCTGACTGCCTTAAAAAACTCCAGCTGTACTCTGTCGCATATCGTCTACTCAGAGGCGATCTCTGCTTAACATACAAGGCCATGTCAAACCCAGAGCTGTTGGACATGCTACACTTAAAGAAATCCCAATCCTCAGAGCTACACGCTCCAGGGATCTAAACCTTGTCATCACAATAAACAAAACATGTTGGAGGGATAGGTTCCTGACCCAGAGACTCCCCAGACTCTGGAATAGATTGCCCATACATATCAAGCAGAGTGCCTCTTTGGACCTCTTCAAGAGGAACCTTGACGATTGGATGGGAGAAGGGAAATTCACCCCAGGGATCACGTCAGTCGCCCTGCTAGACAGGGGTCCAGGAAAGTAAATAATGTGGGAAGAAATAGCCAGGGAATTGTTATGGCTAGGCTTGTATAGGCCCTAGGGCTGATAGCCTAGTACCAACCTATGAACCTATGAACCTATGAACCTTGGTAATATTTTATACTATCTTTATTATGAAGAGTTTTAAATCTGCTGTATAATTTAAATATTGTTTTCCCTTCTTGTAAGGTTTATTTGTGTTTTTTTTTTCTTTTGAATTTCCCATTATGATTTACTATGAATGGGGCTGCTAATTCTATGCATTTGTCTAATTGGTTGTAGAACCCCCTTTGTAAAATTGACTGCTGTGTCAGCATCCGACTTGGCACTGTCGTAAGTGAATTTTGATATTTTATTTTATAAATGAAGGAGGTTTCCCAATTTGGCTTCCTTAAATTTAGAGATTTTGGTTTCAGGAGCTTTGGGGATTTTGAAGGCAAATGGCACCAGTTTATGGTCTGACTTAACTTTTAACTTTGGAGTAGAAGAACAGGGGAATAGTATATGTAGAGGCTATATTTGTTAGGACCAGATCCAGAATATTATGCTGCAGTGGCGGCTGGTGACTTCAAATCACAGGGGGGCTGCAGGAGACGCTGAATGGGTGGGGTTAAAGGGAAGGGGTGTGGTCAACCATAAAGGGGAGGAGCTATGCACAAAACCACAAAAAACTAACTTTAATTAAATACGCTGCCCTGGGTGGCAAACCATCATTATGAAAGTCCAATCAAGACAAAAATAAGTGTAGAAGAATAAAAATATTTCAATGCATTTGCTGCATGACAGCTTACTTAATATCTAGATGGAAACAAAAGGTTGTGAGGCATGAAAAATAAATTACTTTTAAATACATTACTGGAATGCCAGTCAAAATCAAGTATAAGAAAACCAGAAGCACTCAACTCAAACCACTTCTCCTTGCACTGCAGTTCTAATAATATATTCAGCTTTATTAAAGTACCAAGCAACATGCTGAAAGTAGAAATCTATGTGATGCCCCCACTTGTAAAAATGTTTCTTATCCAAAAAAGACCTGCTGCCTGACAACTTGTTTCATGGGGAAAACATGATAAAAGTAAAAAATGAAAAGCAAACAAGAAACAAGCTCAAGATACATTGCTTAAAGGATTACTGTACAGGTTATGGACCACACATGATTGGCATTCTGTTTAGTTTACGGGTAAAGTCTGTAGAGATGACTGGAAGTCTCCAACAAGTGTAATGAGCTTTTAAAATAATGGAATCCTGTCCTTTAATAAAATACCCAAGGCTTATACATTATCTAGTCAAGTATTCTCTGCATGGCAACAACAGAAAGGCTTTCAATGTTGACAATTCTTTAACAGTATGCTTATTAAAGCTTACTTGCATCTTACGATGTCAGACAAGCTTACCTTATGGTCATTAAAGCATTGCTACTTAAACACAGAGCAACATGCACTTTGAGTAATAAGCATAAATCAACAGTACAAAAATATGACAGAAACCAGACCATTCTGCAAAATCAAGGACAGATGAAAAGCCACTGTAGTACTTATGCAGTGTGTCCTCCCCATCCAAGGTAGATACAACTACTCCTTGCCTTGCTTGGACACATCCAGAGTCACTACATGGGGAGTGGGGTGCAACAAGCATGTCACAATTTGAAATCTCTCTGGCTGACTGTGATGGCCCTGACACATTTGTCATACCTCTCAACCTCAAGAGCAAGAAATCTGGACAAAGCCATACACAGAAGTGGGACAAAGGCACAATAAGGACAATTTTTAAATATTGCTCTAATAAACTTAGAAAGATAATAGAATAGGTCTTGCATTAGTATGAATTTTCTGAAGGGTATAAAATCTGAAACTCAAATGTCTGTCATTTTCTAACTTCAGTCTTTAGTGATTTGTCACTAATTTGCCAAAAACACAATTTTATGAAAAATGGACCAAAATGTGATGCAAAATATAAAATAGACACACAATACAGCTGCTACCTGTCAAAGAAGGGACACTTTAATATTAGTACTGCTACCAATCATATCATTCTTCAAAACTGAATGCCATAACACTCCTGTAGCTTTTTTAACAAGTTAAGGGCAATAATTCACTCCTTCTGTCCACATGCTTAGTTTTGCTAAACCACAATTTACTGCTGTGTGTGTGTATGTATATATATATATATATATATATATATATATATATATATATAGAGAGAGAGAGAGAGAAACCTGATTTTGTATTGATAAAATAACTAACATGTATAGCAAACGAAATTGCAGAAAAATATGAAATTATACACTTTTTTGTTTATTAACATGTGCTGCTAAAACTGTAAAATAAGTACTAAAACATAAAGTGAATATTTATTCCAACTGCTCATCTAAGAGAATTCAGAACGTTAAAAATATTACATATTTCAGTAACATTATGAATGTATTATCATATTGCAATAGTAAATGAAACCCTAGAAACATTGTTTTTGCAATATAGCATGAAAAATATGTTTACAGCAAGTCTTTTTGACTAATGCTGCCTCACTTCCATACAGATGTGGGGAGTTAAATCTGTCAGCTTTAACAAATCATGCTAATTGCATTTAGTGGTGTTTTTCACAAGTTTGGAAAACATGTATCTTTGACTACATATGACTCAACAACTCACTCCAGTAACATCCTCGGGGTAACTTAATGCATGGCAGCTACGTGTGTACTTGGTTAAGTCGACAAAAACAATGTAAAAATCTTAAACGTGGTTGGACATATCCATAAAATTAACTCACCTGTTGTTGTCGTTGATTCCAATCCACTCAAGCACCAATAAATCCAGTCCACCAGACCACCACAGACTGACTACTAGTTTAATTTAAAAAAATAATTTTGTTGTAACTTGTTTAGCCAAAAAATCAAAAAAAAAAATGTTTTAAGTTTTATAAAACCTTAAGTTACACGCCACGGAAAAAAAAGATCACTGGTCCATCCAATGCCGAAAACCGACTGACTGATTCTCGCTCTTTTCCCAGCACATAAAGCCCGGGAAGAGAGCGACAACCA
This sequence comes from Protopterus annectens, assembly GCF_019279795.1. Lineage (NCBI taxonomy): Eukaryota > Metazoa > Chordata > Ceratodontiformes > Protopteridae > Protopterus > Protopterus annectens. The sequence goes on from NC_056739.1 coordinate 1,302,508,153, forward strand.
ATCAGTAGCATTTGCCCAGCAAGCACGTCATGACGTGCCTGCGGACGTCGCAGTCCGAGCCCCTTCCATATCTATGCGGTTTGTGAGTGAACTGCATAGATTTCTGGGAAGTTCTGGGCATCAGAATGATGCCTTCTTTGCTTCTCCGGGCTGCAATGTAAACATTGCAGCCAGCAACCCAGCAAGAATTTAAAAAAAAAAAAAACGCTATTGCGATTAAAGCGCGCAATGCGCATGCGCGTAATTTCGAGTCGCAAACTCGAAATTTAAGTATTTAAACTGTAAAAACAGATTTTTTTTTTTTACATAAAAAAATAAATAAACTACTCAGCTGTCTAGCTGAGGGGGCTGCAGTCCGGCAGCCCGATGCCACGAGCCGCCCCTGTTATGCTGTCTGGGGGGTTTATAATCTATATGTTCCAGTGATTTTTTTGATAATCAAGTCCATGAATCTCCAAGCATACCCTACATTGGAGGCACTGGTGTTCTAGCTAATTGTGGGTTACTGAAACTCTCCCAAAATAATGGAGGTCTTGCTAATAGGAATTTTTTTGAATACTTTTAGGAATCTAGCATGATCATCAGGGGACATGGAGGGTGTCCTATACCAGGCTATAAACTGCACATTTGCCTTATTTATGGTGACTTGAAGTTCTAAGAGTTCTGATTGTGGGTCGCTGGGAATCTGTCTGTGATATGATCCTTGATAAATATGAAGATTCCATAGCAGTTGCCATGAAATGTGAAGTCTTGGTAGGAATAAAACCCAGGCATGGAGGGAGTACTTTCCTTACATTTAAACAGAGTCTCAATAACTACAAACAAATGGATATATTCTAGGTATAGGAAAGCCTCAGGATCATGCAATTTGTTCTGGCCTTGAAAAGAGCCACCTTAACATGGCCCAAATTGAGGTTTGATAAATTTGCTACATTGGAATCTCCATTAAATGTTTTTTGCCTTAAAAAAGACACTATGAAGGAAGGAAAGGCCTCAGCCAGTATGCAGAAGAGTTTAAATGAGAGATGAAAAACATCCCTTGCAAATCAAGTTAGACTAGCAGTCGTCTTGTCCAATGCTGATACATAGTGGATCCCAGGAGGATGGTGCCAACTGTTCACCAGTTGTTGAAGCCAATTATCCTTTCTTTGTGCCTAGGTATCATTCTTTTTGAAGGAAGTACTCTGCCCAAGACCAGAGACTTATCTGCATTTGTCACATGCACAGAAACTTTTAACATGTCTCTCTGAATGTCCCTTTAAGTTTTGTGTCACAGGTCATTCAATCCCTCATGTGCCACTACCATTGTGTAGTCATGTTTGTCCCAGGAAAGGCTGTTTGGTTTCTTTTAAATGTCAGAGATCCTGGCACCTGAAACCAACTTGTTGTACCCCAACATTTGTCCAGCCTTGTAACTTCCACCATTTCTAAGTCATTATCAATACATATCTGTAGTTGTTTTACTTGTTCAGCTGTCACTGGTGAGTATAGTATTACCCAAAGAATCTCCATTTCTGTATCTGTTATCTTTTACTAGAAAATATGATTTGATCATACTTGTTAAGTATAGTTCTGTGCCTGGTCTGAATTTTACCTTCAGATCATACTCCTGTATATTAAGTGGTATCAGTTGTAGTCCCAGAAATGCCTTGTGCAAAGATTTTCTGAATATGCTTTGCAATGGGTTTGGTCCTCATCCCTCTGAGCTACTTTACAAAAGATATAATGGTGGAAATTCTCACATCCATAAATTACTGTTAACAGTCCCACCACTGAAGCATATTGGTCAAACATTTACAGCTGCGCAAAAGAGGTATGTTGGTGTATTAATCACGGGCTTACCCTCAACACCAAGAAATGCAGTATAGTTTCCTTTGGTAAATCTCGCACCACCGTTATTTGTCATATAGGTAAAACTCCCCCTAAATTTGACACAGACATGAAGGATTTGTATTTGTATGTTGATACTAGACTCTTATTTGAGCACCATGCTTCTATGGTGATGAGAAACTCCATCTAACTTGCACGTGTTATCCTTCACAGTACTTCCTATAGGTTTAAATAAGTTATAGGTCCACTTTATTTTTTTCTTATCAGGCCCTTTAGTGAATATAATGCATCCTTTGGCATGTATCTTGCTAAGCATCCAAAAAAGTTAGACAGACCTCAATGATTCCGCACCAAAAAGATTTCAAATCTCAGTATCTTAGCTACTATGGTAGATTAAAAGGCCTGTCACTTTACTCAGTGTCAGACAGTCTTGAGGTGTGATCTTTGCTCAGCCTCCCTTGCTATAAAAGACCCAGCACTCTTTGAACTCCTTCACCTAAATAGAACCAGTGGTAGAACAAACAGCTGGTCTGGAGATCTAAACTAATACTACCATATCAACAACACCAGGAGGCATGACAGATAACCTAACCTAAGATATAACCTGTTTTTGGAAAAGGCTATGGCTACCCTTACCTATCAAGCGAAGTACTTCCCTAACAACTTTTAAAACAGATTGGATGACTGGTTAGATGATTGCAAATGTTTAATGGGGATATGTAAAAAAGTCTACATCATATTTTATGTACATATCTTGTCTAAATAGGAAGTCAAATTAAATTAGCCATTTTTTATAGTATTTGCAAAATACAGCATCATTTTTCTTATTTTTCAACAAGTAAATAGTTATGAGACAGTATCGATCTTTTGAATGTAAGTATTAATTTTGAAAAGAGATATCAATAATATTCTACAGTGATTCACCTACTCACTTTCAGTAATACCTATTCACATACACAAAATGGACACTTCCACTCTGTCAAAAAAGTAGTTAAGGGTTAAGACTGCAGAGGTGAGGAAAACAACTAGAACACCAGGGTTGATTCTTTAATGTGACGTAATGGCACCTACATTATAACGTGGATCACAGGATTGGAGGATACACAAGACCACCAGGGCCTATGTGCTGTAATGGCACTAAAGTATTAAGAAGTGGGGGATCCATGGGAGGGTAAGAATGGGTACAGGGACTATAGAGTATGTGTGTGTGTGTGTGTGTGTGTGTGTGTGTGTGTGTGTGTGTGTGTGTGTGTGTGTGTGTGTGTGTGTGTGTGTGTGTGTGTGTGTGTGTGTGTGTGTGTGTGTGTGTGTGTGTGTAAGTATGTATGTATGTATGTATGTATATATGTATGTATATAATTGTGTGCATTTCTCTGAAAGAGTGAACCACTGGACATAAAAGAAAAAGTATAAAAACTACCTTGTACATGTTGCAGTATGTTTTCTGTATTCAGCAAGCACCCTTACATGGTGATATATGGCTTCCAGCATGAAGATGTGTAGCATCTGTAAGTTGTGGCTCCACAGTCATGTGGAATGCTACTAAGGCATTCTGAGGGAAGAGACATTTGCTAATTAGCAATGTGCTGTCTCCCCAGAACTGCTCCTAGGTAGCCAAGTGCACAGCCATCCCCACAATCTCACAGTAGTTTTGGCCGTATATAACTAATGAACACAAACATAGAGTGGAGGAACTAATAGACACCAGAGTTTACTGTAAAAGTGCCATAATGGAACCAGCATCAAAATGGAGCTCTGGGGTGGGGAGAACTGATGTTCACAAGGGAAAAGTATAAAAAAATGCTGTACTCACACCATCTTTGTGCCGTAATCACACCATCATTAGTACAGAGACCTGTGTGGAGTGGGGTGTGCCATACTCCCACCATCATTACTACAGAGACCTGTGTGGAATGGAGTGTGCCGTACTCACACCATCATTAGTACAGGGACCTGTGTGGAGTGGAGTGTGCCATACTCACATCATTATCAGTACAGGGACCTATGTGGAGTGGAGTGTGCTGTAGTCACACCATCTTTGTTTCTGTACTCACACCACCTCTGTTCCATACTCGCACCATTTTTGTGCTGTACTCACACCACCTTTGTGCCATACTCACACCATCGTTGTGCCATACTCACACCATCAGAGGCCCATTTGGAGTGGGGTGGGGTGGTTGACACACACAGCACCAATGTTGCTACAAAGATAAGATGGATACACTAGACACTAGAGAAGTGTACCCTTTGGCACAGAACAGCATGATGGTGATGGGGGGACACTGGACACACTCTTAAATGTCATAATGTCACCAACTACAGTACAGGGATTGGGGTGGGGGGACCTGTATTCCACCAGGGAATATATTGTTTTGATGGCAGCAACATTTCTACAAGGATTGAGAGATGGGAGGAACCACTGAACACCAGAGATGAGTCTCTTACATGCCATAATGGCACCAACATTATTATGGGGATGGGGGGAGTAAAGCTGGATAGAGGGACTGTGGTGTGTGTATACGTGATTGTGTACATTTCTGTGAGAGAGTGACTGAAGTGGTGATTCCACTACTTACATGAACTGCAGTTTACTATAGCAAAGTGCAGATCAGCTATCAGCTGCATGTCGTAGTAGTACCCACAATTCAGGAAGTATTCAAATTAGTTAATAAGGAGCTCAACCTTGTTTGGCTAGCATTTTCCTGAATTGCAAATGGGTATATCTTGGTCGAAGGGCTTTATAGCATGAACTGGACAAATTGCACTAGGACCTTTAATAAATTGTGGGATAAGTATATGCCTATATGATGATGAAATATTGTGACTTTGCAGCAGTGGGCAATCATTATGGTTATTTCTGTTGCAGTTTGTCTTTAGAGCACAGCCTTGATTTTTTCAATATTAGACAGATTAATGAGAACATCTAGAAGTTTTTGAAGGATAACCTAGTTATACCAAAATGTAGGTACTGTCCCCAGTTTACATACAGAAAGAATACACATTTGAAAGTTTGTTTTTAAATGAACCCAAGAACAACTGTGACACGTTACAGATACCAAATCTCAGTGGAACCTATGCCTGACACTATCATAAGCACTGTGATTACATTTGTGTTAAACCTTATGTGAACTTGGTTCACATACAAAAATCTAGTAGTGAGAGCTGATTGTAACAGCAACCATGTAGTTTATCTGAGACATACTATATAGGTGAGATATCTTTCAAAATGTCAAAGAGAAACTACATACTTGGTTATGCTATTAGAAATAAACAGGGCACAAAAGATTTGCACAAATAATTCATTGGTTTGTTCTCAGTTTAGAAAATATTGTTTTTGTACTAGAAAATGTTACCCTGGATGCAAAGGTTGGTGACATAAAGAGTGTTCTAGAGATTAAAAAGCTGTGAAGGCAGTTCAGGGTGAATGCCACAGCAAGCTCTGGTTTGACTAGCACTGTATATGTACCAAAAAGGAAGACAACACAGTTTTAAATGTATGTGTTTAAAAAGAAAACAGTCGGGTTTTAATTTGAATAAGTCCTTGAATTGTTTTAAATGTTATTTAGGTTTTAATTGGTCAAATTTTGTCATATGTCATTCACACAATTGTGTATAGCAGTGATGGGTAGTTCTTTATTCTGAAGAAGTCCTTAAAAAAAACAGAAATGAAATTCTAAAGCATTTTACCAGACACCCTTTATTCCTTGTGCTGTGCTGGTAATAGACTTTGGTCTAAGTATATAATTCTTGGAATATTTGGAATATTTTTTAAAGCTTTTTAGAGGTATAGTTATTTCCATGATTGGATACATTCTAAGCTCTTTGTATTTCTTCCCCTCCATCCCTCAAATGGGTAAAGCCTATTCAACTAACTTATTTGTTGCTGTTGATACAGCTGCTACCCTTACTTTTATGTTCAGCTTGTATCACTTTCACTCTGCAAACTCCACAAATCTTAGTTTTCTCTGCTTTCATCAGAGCCCTGTACTTGGGACTTCTGTTTCAGTATTGCACAATGCACAGTTTG